>NC_057800.1:443619353-443919353 GCF_018294505.1 Triticum aestivum | reverse complement strand
TTGTGAAAATTTCACAATTTCATCGTCAGTTGCCCCCCGCCCTCCGCCGCCCAGAGCCGCACCCCCGTCGTCGTCGCCCTCCGCCGCCCCGAGCCGCCCCCGTCGCCGTCGTCGTCGCCCTCCGCCCCCGCCGCCATCGCCGTCGCCCTCCGCCGCCCCCGCCATCGCTCGCCGCCCCCGCCGTCGCTCGCCGCCCCCGTCGTCGCCCTTCGCCCCCCGCCGTCGCCCTCCGCCGCCCCCACCGTCGCCCTCCGCCCCCCGCCGCCGCCGTTGTCGCCCTCCGCGTCGCCCTCGCCGGCCGCCCCCGATGTGAGCCCCCATTTTTTCATATATGTATTAATTTTTTATTTAGATTGTTAGTAGATATCGATTTTAGTTTAGTGCATTTTAGGTTAGTGTAGAGGAAAAAGTAAAATAAGGAAAAGGAAGAAAAGATGAAGAAGGAAAGAAGGAAGAAGAAGAAGAAAAAAAAGAAGCAGGAGAGGAAGAAGGAGAAGAAGAAGGAGAATAAGAGGAGAGGAAGAAGTGGAAAAAGGAGGAGAAGAAGAAAAAATAGTAAGTTTTCTATTTTTTCTTCTTCTCCTCTATTCCTTTCTTCTTCTCCTATTTTTCTTCTTCTTTTTTTCTTCGATCTTCTCCTCTATTAATCTTTTCTTCTTCTCCTCTTTTTTTTCTTTTTCCGGACACCGCGGAGGTGATTAATTAGTAGTTGAACTAGTTAAACTAGTTTATTTATAGTAAATGCTTAATTAGTAGTTGAACTAGTTGATTTAATAAAACTACTTTATTTATAGTAAGTGCTTAATTAATTAGTAGTTAAACTAGTTGGTTTAATAAAACTACTTTATTTTACTATATATAGAAGTAGTTTATTTTTAGTAAGTACTACTTTATTCAATTTATAATAAGTGCTTAGTAGTTGAACTACTTGATTCAATAAAACTAGTTTATTTTACTATAGAAGTAGTTTATTTTTAACAAGAAAATTAATAGAACTAGTTTATTTTTTTAGTTAAAGCAATTATTCCTCCATTAACGTCGATGATGCCTATCCCGCATCCTCGTCGTCGACTCGGCGGAGAAGGCCGGCTTGATTAGAGGGGCCATGTCCGGGACTGGGCTCCGCCGGGCTAGTTTTGGGAGGTGCTACTGATGGGGTTATGTACCTAGGGTAGGGTCATGGACCTGATCCAAGTAACTTACCCCAGGACATCCTTAGAAGAGGTCGCCTTCCAGTCGACCAACGAAGATTCACTCGACTAGCCTGAAGGACTCGACCACGAAGACTCACTCGACCACCAGGAGGTCAAGAGGCACTCTGCACTGCAACGGCCTGTAATCAAGTAGTCTTTATGATAGTAAAGGCACTTTATGTGGGGCGTTACCAGTAACGCCCCAGACTTAACTCACCTTAAACCCTCTCCTACGTGGGCTGGCTGGGGTCCTGGCGCACTCTATATAAGCCACCCCCCTCCACAGGCAGAAGGGTTCGGCACCTTGTAATTCATACACTCATAATCCACTCGACCGCCTCCGGGCTCCGAGACGTAGGGCTGTTACTTCTTCCGAGAAGGGCCTGAACTCGTACATCCTTTGTGCTTACAACCTCTCCATAGCTAGGACCTTGCCTCTCCATACCTACCCCCCACTCTACTGTCAGGCTTAGAACCACGACAGTTGGCGCCCACCGTGGGGCAGGTGTTTTAGCGATTTTGTGGAGAAGTTGCGATTCTTCCGAGTACTCTCATCATGGTGTCTGCTGGAGTTTTGGTCAAGGGTCAAGAGATCCGTCTCGGCTCTTCACCTTCATCGCCGACGACTCCGCATGGCTCCAGGAGGCTCCACTCGACGTAGACGCGCTCCCCGTCCGCGGTGCGACGCATTTTCGCGCATGTGTCCGCGGCGTTCTGCTGCGGCAACCGTCGACCCAGTATCGGTCGGCTCCTCCATCGTCCACCCTCCCGGTCTCCCGCCAGCGCAAGCGCTCAGGCCGGTCGAGGCTTCAGCGATGGGTGAGTCACGCGGTGGCTCGCCAATCGGCCACTACACAAGTTGCGGCAATCGAGCCCAACGAATCTCTCTACGGCTTGTTCGATCAGTCGACTGGCTCCGGAGAGACCGCATCCGAGTGCGGAAGCAGTGATCCAGCGGCGGAAATCTTGATGGTCGACGGGCCCCACAGCCCTCCTGGCTTCGCCCGAGGTGGTGGAGCAGGTGACGGCGGCGACCCTGCACGAGACTACGAAGAGTACCAGCCCGAGCCACTCGACTCTCTGCAAAGAGAAGAGCTTCGCCGCAGGAACGAGGATCCCCTGCGTATTCCCATCGCAGGAGAAACCCCCGAGGCTCGTGCCTTGGAGGAGGCGCGTCTGGCCAATTTGGCCGAGCGCACTCGACTGGAGAACCTTCAGCGAGCACTCGACGAGCGCGCGCGGCAACGAGTTCCCGACACCAGTCGACGTCAACTCTTCCCGCCGACTCAGGTATATCGAACCCCAATTCAGAATTTAGCAGCTGCGACCCGTATAGCAGAGTCCATTCAGCCTTCGCAGTCGGAAGCTGGCAGAGGTTTGCTGCAGATCAGGGATCTGCTCCGGGCAGCAGGAGATCAGAATTCAGCCGTGTCTCAGTCGCGCAACAGAATTCACAGTCGATCTGTCACTGTGAATACGGTTCAGTCGGCTCACAGCCCCAGATCGCCTCCGCGGCGCGAAGGGCGTGAGAATCGGCGAGATCAATATGGCGACAGACTCGACCGAGATGATAGGCGTCGAGTGCCCTATTCCCCTCCGAGGGGTGGGTCTTACGCTCCTCGGCAGCCAGATGATAGGCGTCAGTACAGTACAGGGCGTAGGGTTCCAGTTGACCCCAGAGAGCCAGGCTTCGACGCGCGATCCATTATCGTGCAAGGGTTGGTCGACCGGAACAGAGCCCATCGAGGCGCACTCGACAGAGATGTACCCACGAGCAGTCGAGTACATGTTTCTGGTCCTGAATGTTTCAGCAGAGCTATCAGAGCCGCAGTTATCCCCCCCAATTTCAGGTTGGCAACAGGAGTCAGCAAGTTCACTGGTGAGTCTAAGCCTGAAACTTGGCTTGAAGACTACCGAGTGGCAGTTCAGATCGGTGGTGGGAACGACGAGGTGGCCATGAAGCATTTGCCCCTCATGTTGGAAGGTTCTGCCAGGGCATGGTTGACTCAATTACCTCCTAGCAGCATTTACACTTGGGAAGATCTGTCCCGAGTGTTCGTCAGAACGTTTGAAGGGACTTGCAAGCGACCAGCGGGATTGACAGAGTTGCAAGTCTGCGTGCAGAAAACTAATGAGACTCTCAGAGAGTATATTCAGAGGTGGATCACTTTGCACCACACTGTGGAAAATGTCTCTGATCATCAGGCAGTATGCGCCTTCAAAGACGGCGTCAAGAACAGAGAACTGAGTTTGAAATTTGGTCGAACCGGTGACATGACCTTGAGTCGGATGATGGAGATTGCTACCAAGTACGCCAACGGCGAAGAAGAAGACCGACTCCGAAGCGGCAAGCACAAGCCGAGTCAGTCGGAAAAAGGAAACACCAGTCGGAAACAGAAGCGGAAGGCTGAACCGGCAGCTCCTGGAGAGGCTCTGGCCGTGACTCAAGGAAAGTTTAAGGGGAAACCAAAAGGATCCTGGAACCCCAAGAAGGTAAAGGATAAAGAAGGGAACGACGTGATGGATATGCCGTGTCACATTCACACGAAGAAAGATGAAGAGGGGAATATCATTTACCCAAAGCACACCACTCGCCAATGTCGACTCCTGATCCAGCAGTTTCAGGGAAAACAGTCTAAGGACAAGGAGAAGGAGTCGGACAAGGCCGAAGACAAAGAGGACAGTGAGGGAGGATATCCGCATATCAACTCCACTCTGATGATCTTTGCAGATGTGGAAAGCAGAAGTCGACTGAAAGTGATTAACCGAGAGGTGAACATGGTTGCCCCAGCAAAGGCAAATTATCTGAAGTGGTCTCAAACACCCATCACATTCGACCAATCTGATCACCCGACTCATATTGCCACCCCCGGGAGGCAAGCTTTGGTGGTCGATCCAGTTGTCGAAGGCACTCGACTGACAAAGGTGCTGATGGATGGTGGAAGTGGGCTGAACTTATTGTATGCAGACACATTGAAAGGTATGGGCATTCCGATGTCCCGACTGAGCACTAGTAACATGAGCTTCCATGGAGTTATACCAGGGAAGAAGGCCGAGTCACTCGGCCAGATAGCTTTGGACGTAGTGTTTGGTGATTCGAAGCATTTTCGCAAAGAAAAGTTGACGTTTGAGGTCGTGGATTTTCAAAGTGCATATCATGCCATTTTGGGGAGACCAGCCTATGCACGGTTCATGGCTCGACCATGTTACGTGTACCTCAAATTGAAGATGCCCGGTCCCAAAGGTGTGATCACTGTCACCGGTGATAGGAAAAAGGCAGAGGAGTGCTTTCAGAAGGGCTCCAAGATTGCCGATTCCCAAGTGACAGCGGTCGAGTTCGAAGAATACAAGCAAAACGCAGATCCGAGTGACTTGCTGCGATCCAAGAAGCCCGCCACAGAGTCTGCATTCCAGTCGTCCGGTGAGACGAAGCCTGTTCACATTCACCCGACCGACCCCGAAGCAGCTCCGACCCGCATCTCCACAACACTCGACCCAAAATAGGAAGAAGCGCTCATCCAGTTCCTCCGTGAGAACTGGGACATTTTTGCATGGAAGCCCGCTGACATGCCAGGTGTTCCCAGGGGACTGGCTGAGCATCGCCTAAGAGTCGACTCGTCTGCAAAACCAGTCAAAGAGCATCTTCGGCGGTCCGCCGTCCAGAAGAGAAAGGCCATCGGTGAAGAAGTGGCTCGACTGTTGGCGGCAGGATTTATCCGAGAGATATACCACTCCGAGTGGCTCGCTAATGTCGTCATGGTTCCTAAGAAGGACAAGTCGCTCCGAATGTGCATTGATTTCAAGCACATCAACCGGGCCTGCCCGAAAGATCACTTTCCTCTCCCTCGCATAGATCAAATTGTTGACTCGACCGCGGGATGCGAGAGGTTGTCTTTTTTAGATGCTTACTCCGGGTACCACCAGATCCGTCTGTACGGGCCCGATGAGGTAAAAACAGCTTTCATCACTCCATTCGGGTGCTTCTGCTATATCACCATGCCATTCGGCCTCAAGAATGCCGGAGCCACATTTATGCGAATGATTCAGAAGTGTCTACTCACCCAAATCAGTCGGAATGTGGAAGCTTATATGGATGATATTGTTGTCAAGTCACGAAAAGGTTCCGACCTGCTCGCTGACCTCGCCGAAACATTTGCCAACCTCAGAAGGTATGATATCAAGCTCAATCCATCAAAGTGCACATTTGGAGTTCCTGGTGGCAAGTTACTCGGTTTTCTCGTTTCCGAACGGGGAATCGACGCTAACCCAGAGAAGATTGGCACTATTCTCCGAATGAAACGCCCTGTGCGAGTGCACGATGTCCAGAAGCTTACTGGATGCTTGGCCGCATTAAGTCGATTCATCTCACGACTCGGTGAAAAGGCACTGCCTCTTTACCGACTGATGAAGAAGGCTGACAAGTTCGAGTGGACTCCAGAAGCTGATGCAGCGTTTGCCGAGCTAAAAGCTCTGCTCTCCACCCAGCCGGTGCTTGCTGCTCCAATCAGCAAAGAGCCTCTGTTGCTCTACATCGCAGCCACAGGACAAGTCGTCAGTACTGTGCTAACGGTCGAGCGGGAAGAAGAAGGAAAAGCTCTCAAAGTTCAGCGCCCAGTGTATTATTTGTCTGAAGTCTTGACTCCATCCAAGCAGAGATATCCTCATTATCAGAAGCTTGTGTATGGAATATACATGACCACAAAGAAGGTTGCTCATTATTTCTCTGACCATTCCATCACAGTCGTCAGCGACGCTCCACTATCAGAGATTTTGCACAACAGAGATGCAACTGGTCGAGTGGCCAAATGGGCGATTGAACTTCTTCCCCTTGATATCAAGTTTGAGGCAAAGAAAGCCATTAAGTCCCAGGCGATAGCAGATTTCCTCGCCGAGTGGATTGAACAACAGCAGCCGACTGAAGTTCACTCGGAGCATTGGACCATGTTTTTCGATGGCTCTAAGATGTTGAATGGTTCCGGTGCTGGGGTTGTCCTGGTTTCCCCCAGAGGAGATAAGCTCAGATATGTGCTCCAGATTCACTTTGATTCCTCCAACAATGAGGCAGAATATGAGGCCCTCCTATATGGGTTGCGCATGGCCATTTCACTCGGCGTCCGTCGCCTAATGGTCTATGGCGACTCGGATTTAGTGGTCAATCAGGTGATGAAAGAGTGGGACGTGAGAAGCCCAGCCATGACTGGATACTGCAGTGCAGTGAGGAAGCTGGAGAAGAAGTTCGAGGGGTTGGAGCTCCATCATATACCCCGACTGAAAAATCAAGCAGCTGATGATCTAGCAAAGATAGGTTCCAAGAGAGAAGCCATTCCGAGTGGTGTGTTCTTGGAGCATATACACACTCCGTCAGTCAAAGAAGATCCTTTCACCGAAGAAACTCCGCAGCCCAAGAGCGCCACAGATCCGACTGAAGTTGAAGTCCCAGCGGTGGTCGACTTGATCATGGAGGTTTTGGTGGTCATTCCCGACTGGACGATTCCGTATGTCGCATATATCTTGAGGAAAGAGCTTCCGGAGGATGAGGAAGAGGCTCGACAGATCGTCCGTCGATCTAAGGCCTTTACCGTAATCAAAGGACAATTATACAGAGAAAGCGCGACTGGAGTCGGTCAGAAGTGCATAACACCAGAAGAAGGTCGACTCATCCTCAATGATATTCACTCGGGGACCTGTGGTCATCATGCGTCCTCTCGGACCATCGTGGCCAAAGCATACCGAGCCGGATTTTACTGGCCCAAGGCGAATGAGATGGCAAAAGAGATAGTAGATAAGTGCGAGGGATGTCAGTTCTACTCGAATATGTCGCACAAGCCTGCGTCAGCTTTGAAGACCATCCCACTCGTCTGGCCTTTTGCAGTTTGGGGGCTGGACATGGTCGGTCCTTTGAGAACAGGACGAAGTGGCTTCACGCATGTACTGGTGGCAGTCGACAAGTTCACCAAGTGGATCGAGGCTAAACCAATCAAGAGCCTTGACACCGGTACTGCTGTTAGCTTCATCAGGGAACTAATATTCAGATATGGAGTCCCGCACAGCATCATTACGGATAATGGGTCGAACTTTGACTCAGAGGAATTCAGAACCTTTCTGCAACTCCCAGGGCACACGGGTCGACTACGCATCAGTCGCCCATCCGCAGTCGAATGGACAAGCAGAGCGAGCTAATGGACTGATTCTCAAGGGACTGAAGCCTCGACTGATGCGTGATCTCAAACACGCGGCTGGGGCTTGGGTCGACGAACTTCCATCTGTACTCTGGGGACTGCGGACCACGCCTAATCGGTCGACCGGAAGAACTCCATTCTTCTTGGTCTATGGAGCTGAAGCAGTCTTGCCGAGTGATCTTCTCCACAATGCTCCTCGAGTTGAAATCTACAACGAAGCAGAAGCTGAACAAGCGCGGCAGGACGCAGTCGACCTTTTAGAGGAAGAAAGGGAGATGGCTCTGATCCGGTCGACCATCTACCAACAAGCTCTGCGTCGTTTCCACGCCAGAAATGTGAGAGGTCGAGCCTTCCAGGAAGGGGATTTAGTTCTCCGAGTGGATCAGCACAAACCACACAAGCTTGCTCCTTCTTGGGAAGGCCCCTTCATCGTCACCAAGGTTCTCCACAACGGGGCGTACCGTCTTTACAACGTCGAGCATAATATCGACGAGCCCCGAGCTTGGAACGCGGAGCTACTCCGCCCATTTTACACTTAAGTTTTATCACTCGGATGAGTTGCAATAAAGTACTTTTGTAGTTCATGGACCTCAAAATAATAGTGTCATAGTTCCTCCACACTATCTGTCACTTTTTATTTTCCAATAAAATTCCCCTCAGTGGGTGACTTAGTTGCGAATCCGTTTCGCCTAAGTTTGTAAAAATCCTACCGAGTGGTGAGCCAGACTCCCACTCGGAGGCTTAGCTGCGAATCCGTTTCGCCTAAGTTATCAAAATCCTGCCGAGTGGTAAGCCAGCCTTCCACTCGGAGGCTTAGCTGCAGCCTCGTGCTCGCCTAAGTTATAAAAATCCTACCGAGTGAAGAGCAACCCTCTCACTCGGGGGCTTAGCTGCAGTCCAAGCACTCGCCTAAGTTGTGAAAATCCTACCGAGTGAAGAGCAACCCTCTCACTCGGAGGCTTAGCTGCAGCCTCGTGCTCGCCTAAGTTATCAAAATCCTACCGAGTGGTAAGCCAGCCTTCCACTCGGAGGCTTAGCTGCAGTCCAAGCACTCGTCTAAGTTGTGAAAATCCTATTGAGTGAAGAGCAACCCTCTCACTCGGAGGCTTAGCTGCAGCCTCGTGCTCGCCTAAGTTATCAAAATCCTACCGAGTGGTAAGCCAGCCTTCCACTCGGAGGCTTAGCTGCAGTCCAAGCACTCGTCTAAGTTGTGAAAATCCTACCGAGTGAAGAGCAACCCTCTCACTCGGGGGCTTAGCTGCAGTCCAAGCACTCGCCTAAGTTGTGAAAATCCTACCGAGTGAAGAGCAACCCTCTCACTCGGAGGCTTAGCTGCAGCCTCGTGCTCGCCTAAGTTATCAAAATCCTACCGAGTGGTAAGCCAGCCTTCCACTCGGAGGCTTAGCTGCAGCCTCGTGCTCGCCTAAGTTATAAAAATCCTACCGAGTGAAGAGCAACCCTCTCACTCGGGGGCTTAGCTGCAGTCCAAGCACTCGCCTAAGTTGTGAAAATCCTACCGAGTGAGAGCAACCCTCTCACTCGGGGGCTTAGCTGCAGTCCAAGCACTCGCCTAAGTTGTGAAAATCCTACCGAGTGAAGAGCAACCCTCTCACTCGGGGGCTTAGCTGCAGTCCAAGCACTCGCCTAAGGTATAAAAACCCTGCCGAGTGGAGAGCAACCCTCTCACTCGGAGGCTTAGCTGCAGCCCTGTGCTCGCCTAAGGTATAAAAACCCTGCCGAGTGGAGAGCAACCCTCTCACTCGGGGGGCTTAGCTGCAGCCCAGTGCTCGCCTAAGTGGACTAAAGAATAAGTCGATTGCAGTACAGGCACCTTGCTTTGAACCTGCAAAAGACATTCCGAGCCGAAGGCAATCATATTCAAGCGCCAAATTCAAGTTTGAATCGATATCTAAAGGAACCGAAAGTGCTCAGGCGTCAAGCCCGTTAAGGTTTGTCGGTTACAATTCCACTCGGCATACCGAGGCAAATTTAAAGCGTCGAGCCAGAAGAAGTTTTTTACCCCTCCTGTGGAGGGCTGGAAGGTGCAACAAATTCATCAAGGTCAATTCCGTCGGCGATCCGAGTGGCAGCTGCAAGGAAAGTCTCCATAAAGGACCTGAAGTCGTGCTTCTTGGTATTGGCCACCCGAAGGGCCGCCAGCTTCTCTTCTCGCGCATCTTTGCAGTGGACTCGGGCCAGACACAGAGCGACATCTGCACCACACCGAGCCGAGGACTTCTTCCACTCCTGCACTCGACCAGGGATCGTGTTCAAGCGGGCCATCAGCGACTCAAGGTCATTCTGAAGTGTCTCCTCAGGCCAGAGCGTCGAGTCGATGCGAGATGTGGCGGCCTTCAGCCTTGCGAGATAGTCCACGACAGCTGCAACACGAGACTCCAGTCGGAAAACATCCATGGCAACTTCGTCGTTCACCGGAGAATTGACGGGGTCGAGGTTTGGCTCCAGTCGGCTGGTTTCTTCTTCAAAGTTTTGACAAAATTCTGCAAGGGTGATCACTAAGTCAAGGAGATAGTCGAATGGAAAAAGCCACAATTGGAAATATTTGCCAAACATGGAGGTTTACCTTCAAGCATAAGGAACAACTTCTTGGCAAGGCCACTCAGGAAGGCCTCCAGTTCAGTTTTCTTCTCAGTCAATTTGCTGACTTGATCGGTCAGGGCAGCTTTGTCAGTTCTCAGTCGACTGACCTCCTTGTTGGCAATCCCAAGAGCAGTTTTCAGATTGGTATTGTCTTGTTCGAGCTTGGTGACTGAAGCTAACTTCTCGTCAGCAAGCTTGATCTTCTCAGCTAGCTCAAGGTCTTTCTTCTGCTGGGCCTCCCTTACCTTACCTGCAAGTTACAGCAAGATCAGATGCTGAAACAAGCAAGGGGAAAAGCAGTCGTCAGGGTCTCACCAAACATACCTTCGGTCTCCTCCTTTGCCTTTGTCAGCTTCTCCTGAACCAGCTTCAAGCTCAGCTCGACTTGAGTATGTTTCTGTTCCAGCTCTGAGTAGCGAGCCACAAGATCACAAGAGTTCTGCGAAGAACCAATCGACTAAATGTCAAATATAATTCACTTCCGAGTGAAAAAGGGAAAAACACACGTTTCTAAGACTACAGCCGAATACAAGCATTCGACCGTAGTCTCGGGGACTACACCCAGTGGGTGCACTCAGCGTGCCCCCACTAATCCTGTTGAAGACAAAGTCGACCAGTCGACCTCAAAAAAAAAAGTGTGCGAGATGCATTCTCTAAGACTGTGATCAACTGCAAGCAGTCGACCACAGTCTCGGGGACTACACCCAGTGGGTGCACTCAGCGTGCCCCCACCGGTTTGTGAAATCCAGTCGACCAGTCGACTGACAGAAAGATTGACATTATAAAGCCTAAGGCCGACTGCCAGCAGTCGACCTTAGCCTTGGGGACTACACCCAGTGGGTGCACTCAGCGTGCCCCCACCGGTTTGTGAAATCCAGTCGACCAGTCGACTGACAGAAAGATTGACATCATAAAGCCTAAGGCCGACTGCCAGCAGTCGACCTTAGCCTTGGGGACTACACCCAGCGGGTGCACTCAGCGTGCCCCCGCTAACACGGAGTTTATTCGACACACCCAGTGGGTGACTAATATAAATTCCGGAAAAGAAAAGTTTTTGGTAGCATATCCAACAGAACAAACAGCGGTCGACTGACCTGGACATTGCTTTGGAGGGCAGAGCTGGCGTCATAAGCTGCCTGGCTCGCGTCCCGGATGGTCTTCAGCTGCTCCATCATGAGTCCCGCCTGGCGTATTGCCTCCTTCGCTGCGCCAGCTTGGTCCTCTGGGACGTGGTGCGTCGTGAAGAGGGAGGGCTGCTGAGCACTCGTCAGTGGATTTGCGAAGGACACCGTGTGTCGAGTGGTGTTCTCTTCTTCCACAGTCAGAATCTCAGGCGCCGTCACATCCTGAGGTACCTTACTGGCGGGCGCTTTCCGACTCCTCCTGCGTGTCAGTGGTTCTTCATCCTCGTCGTCGTCAGGGAGATTGATAACAGTGTTGGGTGGAGCTGCGGAGAAGGATCAGGATCAGAGATCGCGAGTCAGTCGACTAAGAACGGTGTTAAGAACACAGTACCTGGATTCGAAGTTGCTGCATCCTCCATCTCGTGGTCATCAGCCCGGGCCGAGGTCTCAGAAGTAGCAGCACTGCAACCCCAAAGGATCAGTCGACTAACTTCAGCGTCGACCAGAGATAAAGTTCGCACAGAATAAGAAAATATGAGCAGCACGGTTACCCTGATATGGTAGGGATGGACACCTTCATCTTCGGCAAGAGCTTGATCGGCTTCGACGGGGCCGCCCTGGGCTGCTTCGGCGCCTTTTCAGTCGGCACCGGAGAGGTGGTCCGAGGGTGCTTGGTCGACTGAGTGGCGGTCGCAACCCCCTTACCACGTTCGGTCGAAGGGTCGTGGACAAGCTTCGACCGCCTTTCCGAGCGCGGTGGCACGACCTCCTCCTCCTCCTCTTCCTCGTCCTCGACGTCGTCTTCATCACCGACATCATCATCATCGTCGTCATCATCCTCTGCGACATCCGAGTCCCATTCCTCCTCTTCCTGGCTCTCGCCTCCGCTCGCCTCGCCCTCCTCAGTCGAAGCTTGTGCCCCATTGGGCATCGAGTACAGCTCGGTGAGGGCCTAGCAGATATCAAGACAATGATCAGTCGACCAGTCGGCAGAGTAAACAGAGATGAATGCGACAAGAATGCAGTGGAGAGCAGGGCAAGTGTACCTTATCTGGATCGCTGTTGTGGTCAAGTGGAGGAATCCTTCTGGCTCCGCGTGGGTTGTCCTTGTTTCCGGTGACGGCTGCCATCCATCTTTCCAGAGTGACATCGTCGACTGCTTCTGGATGGACTCTAGTCTCGTCTTCGGTCCCACAGTACAACCACATGCAGTGGCTCCGGAACTGGAGAGGCTGGATGCGACGCCTGAGGAAAACCTCCAAGAGGTCCATGCCTGTCACTCCCTCCCGAACCAACTGCACCACGCGCTCCATCAACATCTTCACGTCGGCTCTCTCCTCCGGAATCAGCTTCAGAGGGGAAGGCTTGCTCACTCGGTCCATGGTGAACGGAGGGAGTCCACTCGACTGCCCTGGCGTCGACTGGACCTGGCAGTAGAACCAAGTCGACTGCCAGCCTCTAACGGACTCGGGAAAGGTCATGGGCGGGAAGGTGCTCTTATTCCTCACCTGAATCCCCAGGCCCCCGCACATTTGGACGACTCGGGTTCTCTCATCACCGGGGCTCGCCTTCTTCACGGTCTGAGATCGACACGTGAATATATGTTTGAACAAACCCCAGTGCGGTCGACAGCCCAAGAAACCCTCACACATGGACACGAACGCGGCAAGATAGGCAATGGAGTTTGGGGTAAAGTGGTGAAGCTGCGCTCCAAAGAAATTCAAGAAGCCACGGAAGAAAATACTTGGCGGCAAGGAAAACCCACGATCAACATGAGTGGCCAAAAGCACACACTCACCCTCTTCTGGCTGTGGCTGCCACTCCTTCCCCGGCAACCTCGCAGCTCCGTGAGGGATCAAGCCCTCGTTGGCCATGTCGAGGAGGTCCTTCTCTGTGATGGTCGACTGGATCCAGTCTCCTTGGACCCAGCCCTTCGGCAGGCGGGATCTGGACGAGGACCCTCCGCGGCTGGTGGGTCTCCCCTTCGCCTTCTCCGACGCCGACGCCTTCTTGGCGCGCTCCAGCGCCGCCGTCTTCTCCTTGGCCATGGTCGCCGGCGAGATGCGCAAAGGGAAGTGGTGCGGGGGCGAGAGCGAGCACGCTGAGCAGGGAGGAAGGAGGCAGAGAGAGGGAAGAATGCTAAGGCGCAGCACAGAAATCCTCGCCGGGCACATTTATAAGGTCCCTTCCGAGTGGATGACAGGTGGGCCCGGGCGATCTAATCATATCTGGAACAGTTATGCAGGCGGGATGCGTGGCGAAAAAGGCGGCGCGGAGATCGAGGCGTCCATGCCCCGTCCCATCCGAACGCCGCGGTCCGCCCCGCTTCGCGCGCGCCCCCAAATTTCGCATCCCGCAGAATCCGCAAGCAACAAATCAGTCTGTCAGGCGCGGTGTTCCGGCGATCCGTCGCTCGGAGATCGTCGTAGCTTGAAAGATCACTCGACGCAAAAGCAGAATGGATCAAGTCGACTGAAGTCAAGTTGTTTCCTGTCGACGAAGAGATTCTTTAGTACAGAACAGCGCACAACCAGAGCGCAAAGGTTAATCGAAAACGACATCAACTCCTTCTTCACTCGAAGCCTCAATCCATTCGGGGGCTAATGATGGGGTTATGTACCTAGGGTAGGGTCATGGACCTGATCCAAGTAACTTACCCCAGGACATCCTTAGAAGAGGTCGCCTTCCAGTCGACCAACGAAGATTCACTCGACTAGCCTGAAGGACTCGACCACGAAGACTCACTCGACCACCAGGAGGTCAAGAGGCACTCTGCACTGCAACGGCCTGTAATCAAGTAGTCTTTATGATAGTAAAGGCACTTTATGTGGGGCGTTACCAGTAACGCCCCAGACTTAACTCACCTTAAACCCTCTCCTACGTGGGCTGGCTGGGGTCCTGGCGCACTCTATATAAGCCACCCCCCTCCACAGGCAGAAGGGTTCGGCACCTTGTAATTCATACACTCATAATCCACTCGACCGCCTCCGGGCTCCGAGACGTAGGGCTGTTACTTCTTCCGAGAAGGGCCTGAACTCGTACATCCTTTGTGCTTACAACCTCTCCATAGCTAGGACCTTGCCTCTCCATACCTACCCCCCACTCTACTGTCAGGCTTAGAACCACGACAGCTACCTTCCGGGGGGCGTAGGTTGGTGAGGAGCCAGCCCGTCGTTGACCCGATCCTTGTTTGGTGGCGGTCGCATGGGCCAGTGACGGTGTCGAGGCTTCCGGACACCGCGGAGGTGGTACGTCACCGTGTCAGCGAGGAGGACGAGCACGTCCGTCGCTACATGGTTGTGTTGGAGGGCAGGTTCAACAATACCTGGCAGGTTCTTCAGGGATCTCACTGGAGCGATCCTGTGATGGTTCCTTCTCTTTGGGTGTCCACCACCCGTGCCGATACCCGTCGGGCGCTACGGTTCTAGCTGTACTAGCGATGTTATATGTATGATAGTATTCGAGGTGTATTAGTGATAATATTCGACGATGTATGGACGCAAGAGATGATGTAGTTTTGCTTATAATTGAATGCATCCTAATTTGAATACTACTTTGTTTTGCGATTTGATTTTGCTTATTAAATGCTCAAATTGGAAAACTACTCCTACTTTGGATGCTAAAATTGGAGAGCACTATGCAAGGCGTATGCATATGATTAGCTGATAGCTTATAGGGTTTTTGTTTTCGCAGAAATCTAGGAGCCCCCCTCCATCATCCCCGCCATCGTCCCTGTCACCGACCCCCTCCGACCTCGAGGTTAGACCAGCCAAATCCTTTTTTAGAAAGATAATTAAACGATATTTCGGGTTGACTTTAAGTCTGTTGAGTCTCCACCATATATGAGAGGACGAAGAAGCCCGGCTATTGTCGTTGGGGTCGTTTCTCCTTCTTCTCCAGGTGCTAGACCTTTGTTATGCACTAGGGGAAGAAGGAGTAACGACCATCACCGACGATCGCAAATGTCAGAGAGGAATCTATGAGGGAGAGTTCCACCATATATATATATATATATATATATATATATATATATATATATATATATAGGACTCCTCTTCTGTACTCCTGGGAGTATATACTCCCATTCTCAATATACCTCATATACGCATTAATTATATCTCTTTATTATTCTCAATATACTTCATTAAATATTCTAAGATACCCCAATACGAGTTTTATTAAAAAAATATCATCTGCGATGTACTTTTTGTAATATACTTTTTTCACGTACAAACACATCAGTATATACGTAAACATTTAAAAATATGTAGACTCACATGAGTTTTTTCATGGAACTCATTTTGGGGTATCTAATAATTACTAATGAAGTATATTAAAAATAGTAAAGTGGTATAAAAGATTCATCTATGATATATGAGAAGCGGGAGTACGTACTCCCAGGAGTACATAACCATTTCCTATATATATATATATATATATATATATGAGAGGACGAAGAATCCCGACTATTGTCG
Source organism: Triticum aestivum (assembly GCF_018294505.1). Lineage (NCBI taxonomy): Eukaryota > Viridiplantae > Streptophyta > Magnoliopsida > Poales > Poaceae > Triticum > Triticum aestivum. The sequence goes on along the minus strand of NC_057800.1, from coordinate 443,903,781 downwards.
TGGAGGTCGTTTCTCCTTCTTCTCCGGGTGCTAGACCTTTGTTATGCACTAGGGGAAGAAGGAGTAACGACCATCACCGACGGTCGCAAATGTTAGAGAGGAATCAGTGAGGGAGAGTTCCACCACATATATATGAGAGGACGAAGAATCCCGACTATTGTCGTGGGGGTCGCTTCTCCTTCGTTCCCGTGTGCTAGACATTTTGGTGTAATGCGCTCGGGGACGAAGTGAGGAGCAACCATCACCAAGAGTCGAATATATACACCATGTGAGTTGAGAGTTTTCAAGAAAAGACTCGACAGACCGATAGTCAACCCGTGATGAATAACAATGATCTAATTTAGTTTTTGTAGTAAATATATTTAATTGTACAAGTTTAATCTTTGAATTATGAACATAGGAAATATCGTCATTAGACGACGAAAGTCTCCCGGGGGAGTGCAACTGGTGCCACGACGATCGAGGTCTGTGCGATAGGCCTCACCTGGACGATGATTGGCGCTTCAGCATTAAGCTTGAGGATACCTTCGATGTTGAAACGGTACGCAATGACGACAAGTGTTTTTTCATAATTAAGCACGACTACAACTATTTCAACTTGTAATTTTCATCTTTTACAATTCGAGTAGCTTATCCCATGTCATGCAAGATGCTATGTCTTGGAGAGGATGGATTTTGAAGACCATGAAAGTTTCGAAACAAAGAAAATTCACCTAAGGACTCATCATGATGTGGATTTTGAAGTAAAGCTGTACAATTCTGAGAGCGTAACCCATTTTGGTTGCAAAAAATGGGAAGCACTTTGCAAGATGTATGGTTTTGATGAGGGTATGCTTGTCACCATGGATCTTAGTGATCCTGAAATCGAGCAAGACAATATGGACATTTGGGTCCTTGTTGATACGCCTCCAATTCTACCACTATGTGAGTTTCTCAAACATAGTTATTAGCTAATTTATATTGTTTATTTCAAAACAGTTGACAGCTTATTTCCATTGACAGCTTATTTTCATTCTTTAAAGAATGTGCGGGAGATGGTAGACAAAAACCACTACACTGATGGCTCCGAATTAACTTATCAGGAGAAAAATCATCTGGTTGGATTTTGTACTAACACTGAGAATTACAATATCTACAATCAAACTCCTCAACATTATGGCCAATACGTGCCACTAGTGCACGTGTTGAACTACGGTAACTACCATGGAGATACCCTGGTAAGATTTTTTACTATTAACACATCCGTGCATCTTTTGCATACTTCTAAAACTAGTACATTATTGCTAACTATGAAGTTATTACTATGTTTTTCAACAGATAATCCCAGAGAAGTGTGTGCCTCATTTGATGCATCAGAAAGGTAGGCTTAATGTTTTGAACATACAGCCAGGTCATCCTATGAATCTCAACTGTCCATACCATATTTCTAAAAGGAATGGAGACATGCAAATCAAAGGATGGAAAAAATGTATCGACAGTCGTAAGGAGGTTCTTGGAAGCAAAAGGAAGCGAAGCGCAAGAATTGGAGACAGGATGATCTCCATTCTCCATAATGGAGAGTCAGGGTCTATATTGTTTTATGCTATTTTACCTTAAAGAGGGTATTTAGGTCCTACCTAATACTGATGATCGTGTGCTAAGAACAGTTAAGTAGGGTTGGTTCGATGACTATGAGGATGATGATCATATGACTTGTTATTAATAACGAGTAGAAGTTGTATGATGATGATTAGTAGACTTGTTATTATATATGATGATGCATGATGCAAGAATGAAGAGTTATTATATATCAGCGGGTGAAATGAACATGGATTGGATTGAAGTGAAGGCAACATGCATGTGGTGCATGTCGAAAGTAGTACAATCCAAACTTGATCCAGTTAGGATTAGTATTACTTTCGACATGCACCACATGTTGCCTTCACTTCAATCTAAGCCATGTTTAGGCATAGCAGTAGCGTTGGTAAACCAAGCACGGAGATATAAGATAGGAGACTTCTCTCTATTAGCTAGCTAATAACAACCTAAATTAACCCCCAAAACCCCTAAACCAGCCCCTTCCAAAAAAACTCAGCTCCAGCCAGCTGCTCACGCGTGGATGCCTTTTGGTCCCAGTTGGTGTCACCAACCGGGACCAAAGCCCCACTGCCTGGGCTGGCTGCAGTGGCCACGTGGAGGCCCATCTGTCCCGGTTCGTGTAAGAACCGGGACTAAAAGCCAAGGGCATTAGTAACGACCTTTTAGTCCCGGTTCCAAAACCAGGATAGAGGGCCCTTATGAACCGGGATAGATGGGCCTTTTTCTACTAGTGCAAGGCACAAGGTGAAATGAAAGCAACAAGTTCGTGAACACAATTTCTATACAAAAACGAATAAAAAGTGCGCCACAAAAGCCTTTTTTAAGATGCCCAAGCTTAGTGAGCAACCTCCTCTACATCTAAACATATTTTTTGAGTCAAACATGTGAGCTTAAGTTATATCTTTTTGTGGGACGCCATAGTATCTTGTGCCAACTTTTGATACAAGGATGAGATCAGTGTGGGCGGATCACTAGCAATAGCAGAGGTAGAACCCTGATCAAGATAGGATGTTGGCACTGTGTCAACGATGCCAATAGGGGCATGATGCATGATGGCCAATTTACAAGTGCATTAGTCGAAAGGTTGATCCAATTTGAAACCCATGTATTTGTTGTTCCTAGGGATACAACTTACATCAACAGAATTCAATGGAGTAGTCACCCGTGGCTTGCGGCCTCTCTTATGCGTAGCTAAAGCTGGAGAATTAGGTGAAGATACAATAGACATATCAGATTCATTTTCCAAATACATGTCACCATTGGACAGAGAATCCTCTTATTCTATTTCGAATTACACTTGAAGAGGGGCCCATGATACATCTCAACTGCATCTATATAACTTTTACTATGTTCATGTTATATTCATATCATTTATACACAGTTTTTATCATTTTTCTGAAATAACATATTAATCTATTGTGGTAATGACATAGACCCTACTTAAGGTCCAACCCTTGTCCTACAGTGCACGCAACATAGGTGGTGAACAAAAGTCAAGACTAGTCAACACAAGTCAAGGAGGTCAACAATAGTCAAAGGAAGAAGATCATGTTGGACACTTTGAGATTATTGTTGGATAGCTCTCTTGAGGGTGGATTATTAGTTATAGATGTTGTTAGATAACTATCCCAATATATATACAGACAGTGCATGTATGCAATCATGCCATGAATAATCATACTCATAAATGATACTCCCTCCGTTTTTGTTTACTCTGCATATTAGAGTTGACTCAAGTCAAACTTCATATAGTTTGACCAAGTTTACATAAAATAATATAAATATTTATGATGTCTACTACGCAACTTTATTCTTATAGACACGTGTTCGGCCTCCAAGCGCAGAGTTTTGTAGGATAGTAGCAATTTTCCCTCAAGTGGATGACCTAAGATTTATCAATCATGAGAGGTGTAGGATGAAGATGGTCTCTCTCAAATGACCCTGCAACCAAATACAAGAAATTTCTTGTGTCCCCAACACACCCAATAGAATGGCAAGTTGTATAGGTACACTAGTTCGGCGAAGAGATGGTGATAAAAATGTAATACAAATGGTAAAAAAAATTATAATCTGAATAAATAAAAACAACAAGGTAGCAAATAGTAAACGGGCATAAAAGCAGTATTTCAATGCTTAAAAACAAGGCCTAGGGTCCGTACTTTCACTAGTGCAATCTCCCAACAATGCTAACATAGTTGGATCATATGATTATCCCTCAAAGTGCAATAAAGAATCACTCCCGAGTTCCTATTAGCGGAGAATAGAAGATAGGAATTATCTGTAGGGTATGAAACCACCTCAAAGCTATTCTTTCCGTTCGATCTATTCAAGAGTTCATACTAAAATAACACCAAATCTATTTTTTCCGTTCAATCTATCCTAAAGTTCGTACTAGAATAACACCAAAGCATATTCATATCCATAATACTCAATCCACAGAAAGAACTACAAAGAGACCTCAAAGTTTCTATCAGAGAAAGATAATAAAAACGTGCATCAACCCCTATGCATAGATTACCCCAATATCACCACGGGAATCCGCAAGTTGAGTGCCATAATGTATATCAAGCGAATCAATAAGATACCCCATTGTCACCTAAAGTATTCACACCGCAAGACATACATCATGTGTTCTCATATCGGAATATTCAATCCGACAAGACAAAACTTCAAAGGGTAAAGATTCAATTCATCACAACAAGGGTGTAGAGGGGAGAAACATCATATGATCTGACTATATTAACAAAGCCCATGATATAGATCACGAGAGAGAGAGATATTAAACACATAGCTACTTCTATAAACCCTTAGCCCCGAGGGTGGAATACTCCCTCCTCATCGTGGTGGCCGCCGGGATGATGAAGATGGCCACCGGAGATGATTTCTCCCTCCGCCAGGGTGCCGGAACGGGTCTAGATTGGTTTTCGATGGCTACGGAGCCTTGCGGCAGCAGAACTTCTAATCTAGGTTAACCCCGAAGGGTTTCGGAATATTTGGGAATTTATAGTGCAAAGAAGGGGTACGGGAGGCCACCGAGGTGGGCACAACCCACCTGGGCGCGCCAGGGGGCCCTGGAGCGCCCTGGTGGGTTGTGCGCCCTTTGGGGCACCCCCAGGTGCAACTCTGGCCCATTGGGTTCCTTCTCGTCCAAAAAAATCTCCGTAAAGTTTCATGGTGTTTGGACTCCATTTGATATTGATTCCCCGCAATGTAAAAAACAAGCAAAAAAACTGCAAGTGGCACTGGGCAATGGGTAAATAGGTTAGTCCCAAAAAATGATAAAATAATAGCATGAATACTTCATAAATTATAGATATGTTGCAGACGTATTAGCATCCCCAAGCTTAATTCCTACTCGTCCTCGAGCAGGTAAATGATAAAAGAAATAATTTACGAAGTGTGAATGCTAGCAAAGTGCATAAGTTTGATCAATGATAATTTCAATCACTTTTCCTAGCATCATAACAGGAATTCTTTCTTATGAAACTTCTCATGTTATAGTAGCAACCAATTCACATGTTAAGGTTCAAACAATGAATTCTCTTGAAACTCAACAACCTTTGTTCTTAGTCACCAAGCAATTGCAATTCAACTTATTCAACGAAGTTTAAGTAAGAGCTCCACATACTCAACCATCATATAGTCTTCTATGATTGCTAACACTCACCTTGTACACATGAGCAAAACGTTTCAACTGGACACATAGAAAGATAGGGGCTTATAATTTCGCCTCCCAACATATTTACCTCAAGGGTGATGTCAACAATAATAACTCATGATACCCATATTCAACTGGACATATGTGCCTAGATCTTTCCTCACCACACGATGCTTGCCAAAAGATAAAAATAAAAAGGAATAGAGAGAAAAACTTTGACTCTTGCATAAAAGTAAATACATAAAAGTAAAAGATAGACCCTTCGTAGAGGGAAGCAGAGGTTGCCATGCGCTTATTTGTTTGTATGCTCAATCCCTTAGTGCAAAAGAACATCACATTATATTTCCCCTTGTGATAGCAACCTTTATTATGCACTCTGTCGCTTTTATTGCTTTACCATCGCAAGTTCGTACAACGCTCAATTTTCTCTTACACTAAATGATCTTACACTTTTAGAAGCAATTTTTATTGCCTTATTGCACCAATGACAACTTACTTGAAGGATCTTGCTCAATCCTTAGGTAGGTAATGGTGGACTCTTGAAAGTAAGATTTGGGTTTAAGGGTTTTTGGATGCACAAGTAGTATCTCTACTTGGTGCGGAATTTTTGGCTAGCAAAGATGGGGGGCAAGCACCACATGTTAAAGGATCTATGACAATATAACTTATATGTGAATATGAACAAACACAAACCATTACGTTGTCTTCCTTGTCCAACGTAAATAATTTTGGCATATAATATTTTGATGGGGGCTGACAATCACAAAATATTTCCATTATAGTGTATTTGCATGTGAAAGTTCTCTTCCTTATACTAATTATTCGTGAATTGCTTGTATGACCAATATTGTGATTGTCAAGCCTCAAAAGATTTCACTTTCTAAACCCAATGTGAAGCTACCACTAGGCATGATATGATTTCAACTTCATGACATTCAATTTATTCAACAATTTACTCATAGGATATAAGTGAAACACAAGAGTAAATGACATAGAAAATAGCTTCGTTGACGGGATGTGAATGCCGCTTACTTAGCCTCTCTGGCAACTATTTGAGAACTCTATTTTATTTTTAAAAAATAGATCTAAGTATCTTATTAAAATAGAAAGCAAAATAAAAATAAAATGACATTCTAAGGATAGCACAACTCATGTGAAGAAGCAAAAACTTAGGCTCAACCGATATTAACCGATAATTGTTGAAGAAGAAAGGTGGGATGCCTACCGGGGCATGCCCAAGCTTAGATGCTTGAGACTTCTTGAAATATTTTTTGGGGTGCCTTGGGCATCCCCAAGCTTGAGCTTTTGTGTCTCCTCAATTCCTTGTATATCACGGTTTCCCTAATTCTCAAAAGCTTCATCCACACAAAACTCAATAAGAACTCGTGAGATAAGTTAGTATAAACCAATGCAAAAATCTTATCATTCTCTACTATAGCAAATCAATAAAATTATTATTCAACATTGCATACTAAATGCCTCTGCATATTTAATACTCCTATCCTCAAATAGAATCATTAAACAAGCAAACATATGCAAACAATGCAAACATAACAGCAATCTACCAAAATAGTACAGTCTATAAAGAATGCAAGAGTATCAATACTTCCCTAACTCCAAAAGTTATGAAAATATACCACACTGTATAAAATTTATCATATATTATTTTGCAAAAAGTTTCAACATTTTATCACATTCTGACTTTTCTAGGGAATTTTTGCAACAGCGGTAAACTTTCTGTTTTCAAACAGCAACATGTAGGCCTGCAGAATAACCATAGTAAAGGCTATCATTGCCACTTTTATTGAAATAAAAGATGCAAAATATTATTATAAATAACAACAAGCAAATCCTAACAAAATAAATTGATGCTCCAAGCAAAACACATATCATGTGACAAATGAAAACATAGCTCCAAGTGAGGTTACCGATAATGTTGGAGACGAAAGAGGGGATGCCTTCCGGGGCATCCCCAAGCTTAATTGCTTGGATATTCCTTGAATATTTCCTTGGAGGTGCCTTGGGCATCCCCAAGCTTAGGTTCTTGTCACTCCTTATTCTCCTCATATTGATATCTCACCCAAAACTTGAAAACTTCAATCACACAAAATTTAACGAAACTTTGTGAGATAGGTCAGTATGATAAAGAGCAAACCATTCCACTTTTGGTACTGCCAAAGACAAGATTCATAATTGTTATAACACAATACCTACTGTATCATATCATTTCTACAATTTATATTGAGCAATATAAGCCATAGAAACTAGAAAACAAGCAAACTATGCATTGAAAACAGAATCTGTCAAAAACAGAAAAGTTTGTAGTAATATGTACTAAAACCATACTTCTGCTACTACAAAAATTATGAAAAATTAGGAAAACTTGAGAAATTTGTCTATTGATCTTCTGCAAAACGAATCAGCATTTTATCACACTTATGTTAAAAATGAGATTTTTTCTCCTGAGCGCAAAAATTTCTGTTTTTCAGCAAGATCAAATCAACTATCACCGTAAGCCATCCCAAAGGTCTTACTTGGCACTTTATTGAAACAAAAGCAATAAAAATGATTGCTACAGTAGCCTAATCATGTGAGCACACAAAAATAGTAGGGTTAAATTTTGGGTTGTGTCCCAACAAGTGCTTTTATTTTATGCCTTTTAGCTAGGCATGATGATTTCAATGATGCTCACATAAAAGATAAGAATTGAAACATAAAGAGAGCATCATGAAGCATATGACTAGCACATTTAGGTCGAACCTACTTCCTATGCATAGGGATTTTGTGAGCAAATAATTTATGGGAGCAAGAATTAACTAGCATAGGAAGGCAAAACAAGTGCAACTTCAAAACTTTCAACATAAAGAGAGGAAACTTTATATTATTGTAATACCTAAAAGCATATGTTCCTCTCTCATAATAATTTTCAGTAGCACCATGAATGAATTCAACAATATAACTATCACATAAAGCACTATTTTCATGATGCATAAGCATAGAAATTTTCTTACTCTCCACATAAGCAAATTTATTCTCATGAATAGTAGTGGGGCAAACTCAGCAAAATAACTATCATGGGATTGAAAATTAAAATCATGATAACAAGTTTCATGGTTATTATTATTCTTTATAGCATACATGTAATCACCATAATCATCATAGATAGGAACTCTGTTCTCATAGTCAATTGAAGCCTCATCCCAAATAGTGGATTCATCACTAAATAAAGTCACGACCTCTCCAAATCCACTTTCATCAATATAATCATCATAAATAGGAGGCATGCAATCATCATAATAAATTTTCTCATCAAAACTTGGGGGACTAAAAATATCATATTCATCAAATATAGCATCCCCAAGCTTATGGCTTTGCATATCATTAGCATCATGGATATTCAAAGAATTCATACTAACAACATTGAAATCATGCTCATCATTCAAATATTTTCTGCCAAACATTTTACTGACTTCTTATTATAACAATTGAGAACAATTTCCCGAACCAACATTTTCAAGAAAGACATTATAAAGACGAATAATATGAGGCAACCTCAATTCCATTTTTTTGTAATTTTCTTTTTATAACCAAACTAGTGATAAAACAACAAACTAAAAGATTCAATTGCAAGATCTAAAGATATACCTTCATGCACTCACCTCCCTGGCAACGGCGCTAGAAAAGAGCTTGATGTCTAGTACGCAACTTTATTCTTGTAGACACGTGTTGGGCCTCCAAGCACAGAGTTTTGTAGGACAATAGCAATTTTCCCTCAAGTGGATGACCTAAGCTTTATCAATCCATGAGAGGTGTAGGATGAAGATGGTCTCTCTCAAACAACCCTGCAACCAAATACAAAAACTCTCTTGTGTCATCAACACACCCAATACAACTGCAAATTGTATAGGTGCACGAGTTCGACAAAGAGATGGTGATAAAACTGTAATACGGATGGTAGAAATATATTTTTATAATCTGAATAAATAAAAAACAGCAAGGTAGCAAATAGCAAACGAGCACAAAAATAGTATTTCAATGCTTAAAAACAAGGCCTAGGGTCCGTACTTTCACTAGCGCAATCTCCCAACAGTGCTAACATAGTTGGATCATATGATTATCCCTCAAAGTGCAATAAAGAATCACTCCCGAGTTCCTATTAGCAGAGAATAAAAGATAGGGATTGTTTGTAGGCTACAAAACCACCTCAAAGATATTCTTTCCGTTTGATCTATTCAAGAGTTCGTACTAAAATAACACCAAAGCTATTTTTTCATTCGATCTATCCTAGAGTTCGTACTAGAATAACACCAAATCATATTCATATTCATAATACTCAATCCACAGAAAGAACTACAAAGAGACCCCAAAGTTTCTATCGGAGAAAAGATAATAAAAATGTGCATCAACCCCTATGCATAAATTACCCCAATATCACCGCGAGAATCCGCAAGTTGAGTGCCATAACGTATATCAAGTGAAACAATAAGATACCCTATTGCACCTCAAGTATTCACACTGCAAGACATACATCATGTGTTCTCATATCTGAATATTCAATCCGACAAGACAAAACTTCAAAGGGTAAAGATTCAGTTCATCACAAGAAGGGTATAGAGGGGAGAAACATCATAGATCCGAGTATATTAACAAAGCCCATGATATAGATCACAAGAGAGAGAGAGAGAGAGATTAAACACATAGCTACTGGTACAAACCCTCAGCCCCGAGGGTGGACTACTCCCTCCTCATCATGGTGGCCGCCGGGATGATGAAGATGGCCACCGGAGATGATTTCCCCCTTCGGCAGGGTGCCGGAACGGGTCTAGATTGGTTTTCAGTGGCTACGCAGCCCTGCGGTGGCGGAACTTCTGATCTAGGTTAACTAATACGTCTCCAACGTATCTATAATTTTTGATTGCTCCATGCTATATTATCTACTGTTTTGGACATTATTGGGCTTTATTATCCACTTTTATATTACTTTTGGGACTAACCTATTAACCGGAGGCCCAGCCCAGAATTGCTGTTTTTGCCTGTTTTAGGGTTTCGAAGAAAAGGAATGTCAAACGGAGTCCAAACGGAATGAAACCTTCGGGAACGTGATTTTCTCATCGAATACAACTCAGGAGACTTGGACCCTACGTCAAGCCACGTAACAGGAGGACACGAGGTAGGGGGGCGCGCCCTCCACCCTCGTGGGCCCCTTGTTGCTCCACCGACGTACTTCTTCCTCCTATATATACCCACGTACCCCCAAACGATCAGATATGGAGCCAAAACCCTAATTCCACAGCCGTAACTTTCTGTATCCACGAGATCCCATCTTGGAGCCTGTTCCGGAGCTCCACCATAGGGGGCATCGATCACGGAGGGCTTCTACATCAACACCATAACCTCTCCGATGAAGTGTGAGTAGTTTACTTCAGACCTACTGGTCCATAGTTAGTAGCTAGATGGCTTCTTCTCTCTTGTTGGATCTCAATACAATGTTCTCCCCCTCTCTTGTGGAGATCTATTCGATGTAATCTTCTTTTTGCGGTGTGTTTGTTGAGATCGATGACTTGTGGGTTTATGATCATGTCTATCTGTGAATAATATTTGAATCTTCTCTGAATTCTTTTATGTATGATTGGTTATCTTTGCAAGTCTCTTCGAATTATCAGTTTGGTTTGGCCTACTAGATTGATCTTTCTTGCAATGGGAGAAGTGCTTAGCTTTGGGTTCAATCTTGCGGTGTCCTTTCCTGGTGACAGTAAGGGCAGCAAGGCACGTATTGTATTGTTGCCATCGAGGATAACAAGATGGGGTTTTCTTCATATTGCATGAGTCTATCCCTCTACATCATGTCATCTTGCTTAAGGCGTTACTCTGTTTTTAACTTAATACTCTAGATGCATGCTGGATAGCGGTCGATGAGTGGAGTAATAGTAGTAGATGCAGGCAGGAGTCGGTCTACTTGTCTCGGACGTGATGCCTATATACATGATCATACCTAGATATTCTCATAATGCTCAATTCTGTCAATTGCTCAACAGTAATTTGTTCATCCACCGTAGAATACTTATGCTCTCGAGAGAAGCCACTAGTGAAACCTATGGCCCCCGGGTCTATATTTATCATATTGATCTCCTACTACTTAGTTATTTACTTTGCCTTTATTTTACTTTGCATCTTTACCATAAAAATACCAAAAATATTATCTTATCATATCTATCAGATCTCACTCTCATAAGTGGCCCTATAGGGATTGACAACCCCTATTTGCGTTGGTTGCGAGGATTTATTTGTTTTGTGCAGGTGCGAGGGACTCGCGCGTAACCTCCTACTGGATTAATACCTTGGTTCTCAAAAACTGAGGGAGATACTTACGCTACTTTGCTGCATCATCCCTTCCTCTTCGGGGAAAACCAACGCAGTGCTAAAAGAGGTAGCATTAACCCTGAAGGGTTTTGAAATAATTGGGAATTTATAGTGCAAAGAAGGGGTACGGGAGGCCACCGAGGTGGGCACAACCCACCTGGGCGCGCCAGGGGGCCCAAGCGCGCCCTGGTGGGTTGTGCCCCCCTTGGGGCACCCCCAGGTGCAGCTTTGGCCCATTGGGTTCCTTCTGGTCCAAAAAAATATCCGTAAAGTTTCGCGGTGTTTGGACTCTGTTTGATCTTGATTTCCTGCAATGTAAAAAGCAAGGAAAAAAACAGCAACTGGCACTGGGCACTGGGTCAATAGGTTAGTCCCGTAAATGATGTAAAGTTGCTATAAAATGATTGTAAAACACCCAAGAATGATAAAATAACAGTATGGATACTTCATAAATTATAGATACGCTGGAGACGTATCAATTTACCGTAACAAATTTCTATGATGTGAAAATACATTCAATAATGAATCTAATGGTATTGATTTGTTATCATATATGTTAATAATTTGGTCTATTAACTTTTTCAAAGTTTACAAAGTTTGACTTTGACCAAAGCTAACATGCGGAGTAAATAAAATGAAGGGAGTATAATTTAATCGATGCACAACTGCAGTTTGTTCATCACACCTAAGCTATGTTTATTTGAGAGATGCCTCTGGTGAAACAATTTATCTCAGTTCATTCATCATCATTGCTTTCAACCTCGATCAGTTGCTTTTAGTAATTGTGTGCGGGTATTAAGCCAACCATTTTAACAAGAACACTAATTTTCTCATTTTTTCTATTTTACAAAAAAACTCCATTATGTGAACCACATTTCATGCCTGACGTACTCATGGTTAGTAATGCATGTTCATACCCACACCCGATGGTCACCAAATTGTGCCCATACCCATACCCGGTGTGTTGGGGAGATAACTATTGGGTTAACCCGCCCAGGAGGGGCCGGGTTAAGCCATGGCGGTTTATCAAGATGAAGCCCATAAAGATGTTCAAAATGGCGGTTCACTATGAAGACTCGTTTAAAGGCCCAGAGCCCAGAGGCGGCTAGAAGCCCATGAGTGTAAACCGCCATGTATGCATGACTTGTATTGTAAGGCATGTATATTCGGTCACTAGGCCGGACACGTTGTTATGAGCAGGCCGGTACTCTGTAAGCCGCAGGGCGTCAACCTATGTATATAAAGGGACGACCTAGCAGTGGTTTAGGAAAAGAGAGAACAAATCGAAAGCTAGGTCAAGCATATTCGCTCCCTGGTAATCGAGACATAAGCAATACCACCTCAAACTGGATTAGGCCTTTACCTTCATCGCAAGGGGCCGAACCAGTGTAAACTCCTGTGTCCTTTGTCCCGTTTAACCCCTCTAAGCTAACCTAGTGCGATGGCTCCACGACTAAGTCCTCACACTAGGACATCTGTCGTGCTAATCCCATGACAATTGGCGCCCACCGTGGGGTCAGCGCAAAGTGGTTTCGAGTTCTTACAGGACAACTTTGAAGGGATCAATGGGTACACTGTGGGACAGATGACCAAGAGTCATCGCGGCAAGCTCTACATCGACGACGCAGGCTGGGGCCCCGAGGCCGGCTCAATCGAGTACGGGTACCGGGCCCCCTTCGGCAGAATTCATGTCTTCATCGGCAAAATCGGCGAGCCGGGCCCTGAGCCGGACACCTGCACCGACATCATTGAGACGGCTTAGCGTGAATGACTCGCCCGAGTTCAACCCGCCGTGAAGCACACCTTCGTTGGATTCATCCACGGGAGAGAATTTGAGGAAGGATCTATATCCGGCCATGAGACGGACATCTATTCTGATGATGAGTCGTCCACATGCGAGACTACTTCAATGTATCAACTGCAGGATGGCAGACTTGGGGGTTGTTCTGATGGCGACAATATTCCAGACTCCTATGAGCCGCCGAACCAGGTCATGATTTTCATGGCTGGTACGCAGCCACTACATAATTCTTCAACTGGGGCAACAATGGTTTCCTGGTCAGCTGCGGCGATGGCGGCCGGGGCAGGAGGCCCCGTGCGCCCGCCGGCTCAGGTCCTATCCGATTTACTAGATACTTCGACAACATTGTTGACAACAGAGGTTAACCTGGCAAATCAAGCTCGGCATAACACAAAAGTTGCGAAGCTACGAGATGAGATAGCTGATATGTCTCCAATGTATCTATAATTTTTGATTGTCCCATGCTATTATATTATCTATTTTGGATGTTTAATGGGCTTTATTACGCACTTTTATATTATTTTTGGGACTAACCTATTAACCGAAGGCCCAATGCAAATTGCTGTTTTTTGCCTATTTCAGTGTTTCACAGCAAAAGAATATCAAATGGAATCCATATTGAATGAAACCTTCGCGAGGATCTTTTTGGAACAAACGCAATCCAGGAGACTTGGAGTGGACGTCAAGGAAGCAGCAAGGTGGCCACGAGGTAGGGCAGCGCACCCAGGGGGCCAGGCGCGCCCCCACCCTCGTGGGCCCCTTGCAGCTCCACCGACCTACTTCTTTTGCCTATATATACTCTTATACCCTGAAAACATCGAGGGGAGCCACGAAACCACTTTTCCACCATCGCAACTTCTGTACCCGTGAGATCCCATTTGGGGACCTTTTCTCGCGATCTGCCGGAGGGGGATTCGATCACGGAGGGCGTCTACATCAACACCATAGCCTCTCTGATGATGTGTGAGTAGTTTACCACAAACCTTCGGGTCCTAGTTATTAGCTAGATGGCTTCCTCTCTCTCTCTTTGGATCTCAATACAAAGTTCTCCTCGATGTTCTTGGAGATTTATTCGATGTAATTCTTTTTGCGGTGTGTTTGCCGAGATCCGATGAATTGTGGGTTTATGATTAAGATTATCTATGAACAATATTTGATTCTTCTCTGAATTCTTATATGCATGATTTGATATCTTTGCAAGTCTCTTCGAGTTATCAGTTTGGTTTGGCCTACTAGATTGATCTTTCTTGCAATGGGAGAAGTGCTTATCTTTGGGTTCAATCTTGCGGTGTCCTTTCCTAGTGACAGCAGGGGCAGCAAGGCACGTATTGTATTGTTGCCATTGAGGATAAAAAGATGGGGTTTATATCATATTGCTTGAGTTTATCCCTCTACATCATGTCATCTTGCCTAATGCGTTACTCTGTTCTTATGAACTTAATACTCTAGATGCATGCTGGATAGCGGTCGATGTGTGGAGTAATAGTAGTAGATGCAGAATCGTTTCGGTCTACTTGACACGGACGTGATGCCTATGTTCATGATCATGCCTAGATATCAGCATAACTATGCGCTTTTCTATCAATTTCTCGGTAGTAATTTGTTCACCCACCGTAATATATGCTATCTTGAGAGAAGCCACTAGTGAAACCTATGGCCCCCGGGTCTACTTTACATCATATTATTTTCCCGTCAACTAGCTAATTCTGTCGCCGTTTATTTTGCAATCTTTACTTTTCAATCTATACAAAAATACCAAAAATATTTATATTATTATCTCTATCAGATCTCACTTTCGTAAGTGACCGTGAAGGGATTGACAACCCCTTTATCGCATTGGTTGTGAGGTTCTTGTTTGTTTGTGCTGGTACTAGGCGACTTGCATGTATTCTCCTACTGGATTGATACCATGGTTCTAAAAAACTGAGGGAAATACTTATGCTACTTTGCTGCATCACCCTTTCCTCTTCAAGGGAAAACCAACGCATGCTCAAGAGGTAGCAAGAAGGATTTCTGGCACCGTTGCCGGGGGGATCTATGTCAAGTCAAGACATACCAAGTACCCATCACAAAATCTTATCCCTCGCATTACATTATTTGCCATTTGCCTCTCGGTTTCCTCTCCCCCACTACGCCCTTGCCATTTTATTCGCCTCTTTTCTGTTTGCCCTTTTTCCGTTCGCCTTCTTTCGCTTGCCTCTTGTGTGACTGTTTGTTGGATTGATTGTTTGTCACGATGGCTCAAGATAATACTAAATTATGTGACTTTTCCAATACCAACAATAATGATTTTATTAGCACTCCGATTGCTCCTCTTATTCGATGCTGAATCTTGTGAAATTAATACTGCTTTGCTGAATCTTGTCATGAAACATCAATTTGCTGGCGTTCCTAGTGAAGATGCCGTTACCCATCTAAACAACTTTCTTGATTTATGTGATATGCAAAAGAAGAAAGATGTGGATAATGATATTGTTAAATTGAAGCTATTTCCGTTTTCACTTAGAGATCGTGCTAAAACTTGGTTCTCTTCTTTGCCTAAAAATAGTATTGATTCATGGAATAAGTGCAAATATGCTTTTATCTAAGTATTTCCCTCCCGCTAAAATCATCTCTCTTATTAACGATATTATGATTTTTAAGCAACTTGATCATGAGCATGTTGCACAAGCTTGGGAGAGGATGAAATTAATGATACCTAATTGCCCTACACATGGTTTGAATTTATGGATGATTATACATAATTTTTATGCTAGATTGAATTTTGCTTCTAGAAATCTTTTAGATTCGGTCGCGGGAGGCACTTTTATGGAAATCACTTTATGAGAAGCTACTAAACTCCTAGATAATATTATGGTTAATTATTCTTAATGGCACACCGAAAGATCTACTAATAAAAAAGTTCATGCGATTGAAGAGATTAATGTTTTGAGTGGAAAGATGGATGAACTTATGAAATTTTTTGCTAATAAGAGTGATTCTTCTGATCCTAATGATATGCATTTGTCCACTTTGATTGAGAATAATAATAAATCTATGGATGTGAATTTTGTTGGTAGGAACAATTTTGGTAACAACGCGTATAGAGGAAATTTTAATTCTAGGCCGTTTCCTAGTAATTCCTCTAATAATTATGGTAATTCCTACAACAACTCTTATGGAAATTTCAATAAGACGCCCTCTGATTTTGAGACTAGTGTTAAAGAATTTATGAATTCGCAAAACAATTTCAATGCTTTGCTTGAAGAAAAATTGCTTAAGATTGATGAGTTGGCTAGGAATGTAGATAGAATTTCTCTTGATGTTGATTCTTTGAAACTTAGATCTATTCCACCTAAGCATTATATCAATGAGTCTCTCAAAGCCAGGAGAATTTCCATTGATGAGTGCAAAGAAAGAACCGCTAGGATGCATGCTAAAAAAGATTGCTTTGTGAAGGCGTATTCTTCTAGTTTTCATGATAATAATGACGAAGATCTAAAAGTGATTGGTGTGTCTCCTATTAAATCCTTGTTTGACAATATGAATCTTAATAAAGATGGGACTAGAGATGAGTCAACTTTAGTTTAAGGCGTCCCAATGATTCAGAGTTTTTAGATCTTGATGCAAAAATTGGTAAAAGTGGGATTGAAGAGGTCAAAACTTTACATAGCAATGAACCCACTATTTTCGATTTTAAGGAATTTAATTATGATAATTGCTCTTTGATAGATTGTATTTCCTTGTTGCAATCCGTGCTAAATTCTCCTCATGCTTATGATCAAAATAAAGCTTTTACTAAACATATCGTTGATGTTTTAATGCAATCCCATGAAGAAAACTTGAATTAGAAGTTTCTGCCCCTAGAAAACTCTATGATGAGTGGGAACCTACTATTAAAATTAAGGTTAAAATCATGAATGTTATGCTTTATGTGATTTGGGTGCTAGTGTTTCCACGATTCCAAAAACTTTGTGTGATGTGTTAGGTTTCCGTGAATTTGATGATTGTTCTTTAAATTTGCATCTCGCGGATTCCACCATTAATAAACCTATGGGAAGAATTAATGATGTTATTATTATTGCAAATAGGAATTATGTGCCCGCAGATTTCATTGTTCTTGATATAGATTGCAATCCTACATGTCCTATTATTCTTGGTAGACCTTTCCTTAGAACGATTGGTGCAATTATTGACATGAAAGAAGGAAAAATTAGATTCCAATTTCCGTTAAGGAAAGTAATGGAACACTTTCCTAGAAAGAAAATTAAATTACCTTATGAATCTATTATGAGAGCCACATATGGATTGCATACCAAAGATGACAATACCTAGATCTATTCTTGTTTTTTATGCCTAGCTAGGGGCGTTAAACGATAGTGCTTGTTGGGAGGCAACCCAATTTTATTTTTGTTCCTATTTAGTAATAAATAAATCATCTATAATCTATTATGATTGTGTTTTTTATGTTTTAATTAGTGTTTGTGCCAAGTAAAGCCTTTAGGATCTTCTTGGATGATTGTTATTTGATTTTGCTGAAAAAACAGAAAGTATGCGCTCATGAGAATAATTTTCATTTTTTACCAGAGAGCGATAAAATACTGAATCAAACTGCAGTAGATCAATACACAAATGATTTAGGACGTCCTAATTTCTCAGAATTTTTGGAGTTACAGAAGTATTCGAAACCTACATATTACTACAGAGTGTTCTGTTTTTGATAGATTCTGTTTTTCGTGTGTTGTTTTCTTATTTTAATGAATCTATGGCTAGTATCGGGGGGGGTATGAACCATAGAGAAGTTGTAATACAGTAGGTTTAACACCAAAATAAATAAAGAATTAGTTTATTACAGTAACTTAAGGTGGTGATTTGTTTTCTTATACTAACGGAGCTCATGAGATTTTCTGTTGAGTTTTGTGTTGTGAAGTTTTCAAGTTTTTGGGTAAAGATTTGATTGATTTCGGAACAAGGAGTGGCAAGAGCCCGATCTTGGGGATTCTCAAGGCACCCCAAGGTAAAATTCAAGGACAACCAAAATCCTATGCTTGGGGATGCCCCGGAAGGCATCCCCTCTTTCGTCTTCATCTATCGGTAACTTTACTTGAGGCTATATTTTTATTCACCACATGATATGTGTTTTTCTTGGAGCGTCTTGTATGATTTGAGTCTTTGCCTTTTCGTTTACCAAAATCATCCTTTCTGTACACGCCTTTTGGGAGAGACACGCATGAATTGGAATTTATTAGAATACTCTATGTGCTTCACTTATACCTTTTGAGCTAGATATTTTTGCTCTAGTGCTTCACTTATATCTTTTTAGAGCACAGTGGTGATTTTATTTTATAGAAATTATTGATCTCTCATGCTTCACTTATATTATTTTGAGAGTCTTTTAGAACAGCATGGTAATTTGCTTTGGCTATAAAATTAGTCCTAATATGATAGGCATCCAAGATGGGTATAATAAAAACTTTCATTTAGAGTGCATTAAATGCTATGAGAAGCTTGATACTTGATAGTTGTTTTGAGATATAAAGATGGTAATATTAGAGTTGTGCTAGATGAGTAATTGTGGAATTGAGAAATACTTGTGTTGAAGTTGGCAAGTCCCGTAGCATGCACGTATGGTAAAAGTTGTGTGACAAATTTGAAGCATGGGTTGTTCTTTGATTGCTTTCCTTACGAGTGGTGGTCGGGGACGAGCGATGGTCTTTTCCTACCAATCTATCCCCCTAGGAGCATGCGCGTAGTGCTTGGTTTTGATGACTTGTAGATTTTTGCAATAAGTATGTGAGTTCTTTATGACTAATGTTGAGTCCATGGATTATACGCACTCTCACCCTTCCATCATTGCTAGCCTCTACGGTACCGTGCATTGCCCTTTCTCACCTCGAGAGTTGGTGCAAACTTCGCCAGTGCATCCAAACCCCGTGATATGATAATCTCTATCACACATAAGCCTCCTTATATCTTCCTCAATACCTACCTATTATGGCATTTCCATAGCCATTCGGAGATATATTGCCATGCAACTTTCCACTGTTCCTTTTATTATGACACGCTCCATCATTGTCATATTGCCTTGCATGATCAATTAGTTGACATTGTATTTGTGGCAAAGCCACCTTAATAATTCTTTCATACATGTCACTCTTGATTCATTGCATATCCCGATACACCACCAGAGGCATTCACATAGAGTCATATTTTGTTCTTAGTATCGAGTTGTAATTCTTGAGTTGTAAGTAAATAAAAGTGTGATGATTTTCATTATTAGAGCATTGTCCCATGTGAGGAAAGTTCTTCGAAAAAAGAGAAAGGCCATAAAAAAGAGAGGCCCAAAAAAATGAGAGAAAAAGAGAGAAGGGGCAATGTTACTATCCTTTTTCCACACTTGTGCTTCAAAGTAGCACCACAATCTTCATGATAGAGAGTCTCTTATGTTGTCACTTTCATATACTAGTGGGAATTTTTCATTATAGAACTTGTCTTGTATATTCCAATAATGGGCTTCCTCAAAATGCCCTAGGTCTTCGTGAGCAAGCAAGTTCGATGCACACCCACTTAGTTTCTTTGTTGAGCTTTCATATATTTATAGCTCTAGTGCATCGGTTGCATGGCAATACCTACTCCTTGCATTGACATCAATTGATGGGCATCTCCATAGCCCGTCGATTAGCCGCGTCAATGTGAGACTTTCTCCCTTTTGTCTTCTCACACAACCTCCATCATCATATTCTATTCCACTCATAGTGCTATGTCCATGGCTCGCGCTCATATATTGCGTGAAAGTTGAAAGAGTTTGAAAAGGCTAAAGTATGAAACAATTGATTGGCTTGTCATCGGGGTTGTGCATGATGGGAGCATTTTGTGTGACGAAAATGAAGCATGACCAAACTATATGATTTTGTAGGGATAAGCTTTCTTTGGCTATGTTATTTTGATAAGACATGATTACTTGGTTAGCATTCCTTGAAGTACTATTATTTTTATGTCAATATTAAACTTCTGTCTAGAATCTTTCGGATCTAAACATTCATGCCGCAATAAAGAGAAATACATTGAAAATTATGTTAGGTAGCATTCCACATCAAAAATTCTGTTTTTTTCATTTACCTACTCGAGGACGAGCATGAATAAAGCTTGGGGATGCTTGATACGTCTCCAATGGATGTGTAATTTTTTATTGTTCCATGCTATTATATTATCTATTTTGGATGTTTAATGGGCTTTATTATGCACTTTTATATTATTTTTGGGACTAACCTATTAACCGAAGGCCCAATGCAAATTGCTGTTTTTTTCTATTTCAGTGTTTCGCAGAAAAGGAATATCAAACGGAATCCAAAGGGAATGAAACCTTCACGAGGATATTTTTTGGAACAAACGCAATCCAGGAGACTTGGAGTGGACGTCAAGGAAGCAACGAGGCGGCCACGAGGTAGGGTGGCGCGCCCAAGGGGGCCAGGCGCGCCCCCAACCTCGTGGGCCCCTCGCAGCTCCACCGACCTACTTCTTTCACCTATATATACTCTTATACCCTAAAAACATCGAGGGGAGCCACATAACCACTTTTCCACCGCCGCAACCTTCTGTACCTATGAGATCCCATCTGGGGACCTTTTCCGGCAATCTGTCGGAGGGGGATTCGATCATGGAGGACTTCTACATCAACACCATAGCTCTTCGATGTTGTGTGAGTAGTTTACCACTGACCTTCAGGTCCATAGTTATTAGCTAGATGGCTTCTTCTCTCTCTTTGGATCTCAATACAAAGTTCTCCTCGACATTTTTGGAGATCTATTCGATGTAACTCTTTTTGCGGTGTATTTGCCAAGATCCGATGAATTGTAGGTTTATGATTAAGATTATCTATGAACAACATTTGATTCTTCTCTGAATTCTTATATGCATGATTTGCTATCTTTGCAAGTCTCTTTGAATTATCAGTTTGGTTTGGCCTACTAGATTGATCTTTCTTGCAACGGGAGAAGTGCTTAGCTTTGGGTTCAATCTTGCGGTGTCCTTTCCCAGTGACAGCAGGGGCAGTGAGGCACGCATTGTATTGCTGCCATCGAGGATAAAAAGATGGAGTTTATATCATATTGCTTGAGTTTATCCCTCTACATCATGTCATCTTGCCTAATGTGTTACTCTGTTCTTATGAACTTAATACTCTAGATGCATGCTGGATAGCAGTCGATGTGTGGAGTAATAGTAGTAGATGCAGAATCGTTTCGGTCTACTTGACACGGACGTGATGCCTATGTTCATGATCATGCCTAGATATCATCATAACTATGCACTTCTCTATCAATTGCTCGACAGTAATTTGTTCACCCACCATAATATATGCTATCTTGAGAGAAGCCACTAGTGAAACCTATGGCCCCCGGGTCTACTTTACATCATATTATTTTCCCGTCAACTAGCTATTTCTGTCACCGTTTATTTTGCAATCTTTACTTTTCAATCTATACAAAAATACCAAAAATATTTATCTTATTATCTCTATCAGATCTCACTTTCGTAAGTGACCGTGAAGGGATTGACAACCCCTTTATCGCGTTGGTTGCGAGGTTCTTGTTTGTTTGTGCAGGTACTAGGCGACTTGCATGTAGTCTCCTACTGGATTGATACCATGGTTCTCAAAAACTGAGGGAAATACTTACGCTACTTTGCTACATCACCCTTTCCTCTTCAAGGGAAAACCAATGCATGCTCAAGAGGTAGCAATAGCTCAAGCCAAGGAGGATCTGGCAGCGGAGGACGCGAGGATGACTACGGAAAGAACTGCCTTGGAGGCTCAGGCGCAAAGTAACCATGCCGATTCCTTCCGGCTCTTGTTGGATCAGAACGCGTCAAATGAAGTTTTGAGGAGAAGGCACCGAAGTCGTCTGCCTCTGGTTTATGAGGCAGGAAATCTCTTCAACACACCTGATGTAGGGACCAACGACCCGCCAGGGGTAAACCGGACAGTAACTATGACTGGGACTGGAGCGCCGGCTCAACCGCGCACGACAGGTCTACCTCGTCAGAATAATATGCCACAACATGTGCCGACACCACCGGGTCATTATTCTAACCCTTTGGATAACATGATTGTTGCGGTGGCACGATTTGCAGCTCTCCCAGTTGAAGGCGAGTCTCCAGCTGCGGTTGAAATGCGGAGGGCTAGAGAGCTTCTTCAGTCAGCATTGGTGCAGCAGGAAGCTTATTCTTACAGTCGTGAGAGGGTCCATTCAACCCCTCACCCAAGCCGGAGTTATAGCAGACACATGGACGCCCCGGCGGTGTCAAGCAGCGAGCATAATACTCAGGCCCTGATGGATCAGGATAGAGTACGTCGCAAGGCTGAGCTGGCGGCTCAAAACGCGACTCGTCAACCGTCTCCGGTTTATCCGATAACTTCGGTGGAGTTAGGCATGACTTCTAGATCCTTGGGAGTACCATATTTAGTACTGGCTCTATGAAACGTACGTCTGCCCAAGGATTTCAAGGGTCCTCGTAAAGTGCCCAACTACACAGCTGACTTACCCCCTGAAACGTGGGTTGAAAGTTATGAGATGGCGATGGAGTTGTTGGACATCGATGATGCTGCATGTGCTAAGTATTTCACCATGATGTTGGAAGGAACGGCTCATACCTGGTTAAAGGGGCTACCAGCCAACTCCATTGGGTCATGGGCCGAGGTAAGGGCCCGGTTTATCCAGCAGTTCAAAGACACGTGCAAGCAGCCTATGTAGATTGTAGACTTGGCTGCCTGTGTTCAAGAAGAGGTGAGTCGACAACCCATTGGGTACGCTGGGTCTCAGCAATCCTGCACTCGTCGGATCGTATCAAGGCTGATTCTGCAGTCCTAATGTTGGAAAACAATTGTCGTTTCACACCCCTGAAGCAGAAATTAGGGCAACTCAAACGCCACTGCAATGACATGGGGACGCTCATGGCGGCTCTGGTTAAATATGCCGACTCTGACAGTACCAAGGACCCCGAGTCTGATGAGGAAAATCCGGGTAAGGGAAAGAAGAGTAGCAGCACCAAGGGGCAACCCAATAACCCGACGAGTCAAGGGAACAATGGTAAGGGCAAGGTTGATAATAATTCTGACTTTGTGGCTAACACCAATACGCAAAATAATGGCCAACGTCGTAAGGGAAAACCACTTCCTTGGACGGGAGGATCAGGTGTCAATCTTGAGCGGCTGCTGAATCAGCCCTGCCCAAAGCATGGCACGCAGGAAAGACCGTCCAGACACCTTCGGAAGGACTGCCATATTATGAAAGATTCAAAAATTCCAACTTGTTCCAAGACAATCATGGGCCAGGCGGCAGCTTAGGTTCTGGTTCTCATGGCACGGGTTATGGTGGTGGCGGTTCTAATACCGGTTTTCAGGGTAACCAAGGCAATCAAGGCAATCAGGGCGGTTATCATCAACAGTTCAGTCAGGGGAATCAGCAACATCAATTTGGATATCAGAGTAACCCGAAGCAATTGAATAGTGGGTAGTACCACATCTTCACCACGAGTTTATGCAAGCGGGATCAAAAGCTCCATAAAAGGGCTATGAACGCCGTTGAGCCGGCAGTTCCCCGTTACTTGCGTTGGTCTGAGCAGCCCATTGTGTGGAGTCGTGAGGATCACCCGCCCCGGATTGATAATCCGGGTCACTTGGCTTTGGTGGTAGCGCCTCAGGTTGGAGGATATAAATTCACTAAGGTACTCATGGACGGAGGGAGCAGCATCAATATCCTTTATTATGAAACCTTCTGTCGCATGGGGTTAACTGATAAAAATCTTAAGTCGTCAAACACTGTCTTTCACGGTGTGGTGCCTGGTAAGTCGGCATACCCGGTTAGAAAAATAGCTCTGGAGGTTGCATTTGGGGATGATTATGATTCTAAGTCTGAGACGTTGACCTTTGAAGTGGTGAAGATCAAGAGCCCTTACCATTCTCTGTTTGGACGGTCGACTTATGCTAAGTTTATGGCAAGGCCTTGTTATGTTTATCTACAACTCAAAATGCCGGGTCACAAGGGGACCATCATGGTGCATGGAAGCCGGAAGATAGTTTTGGAGTGCGAGGAAGGTGATGGAGCCTATGCTCAGTCCGTCTGCGCAAAAGAGGAGTTGAAGTTTTACAAAGATAATGTTGACCCGGCTGATATGACATCTTTGAAGAAGCCAACTATGGAGCATGATCCGGTCTTAAAGTTTAAGTCAGCGGATGACACTAAGCTAGTTGATTTCGTTCCTGGCGATTCATCCAAGCAGTTCAGCATCAGTGCTAATCTGGATCCGAAATAGGAAAGCACGCTCATCGGGTTCATCCGTGAGAACCGGGACATCTTTGCATGGAAACCTTCTGACATGCCAGGTGTACTGAGAGAACTCGATGAGCACACTCTTAATATTGACCCGAAGTTTAAGCCGGTCAAGCAGTTTCTTCGTCGTTTTAATGAAGAGAGGCGTGAAGCCATTGGTGAAGAAGTGGCTCGGCTCTTGGCAGCTGGGTTCATTGTTGAAGTTTTTCATCCTGAGTGGTTGACTAACCTGGTACTAGTGCTTAACAAGAACGACACTTGGCGTATGTGTGTGGATTACACGGATTTGGACAAGGCTTGTCCGGATGATCCTTTTGCTCTTCCCCGTATTGATCAAATTATTGGTGCTACGGCGGGCTGTGAGCGTTTGAGCTTTTTGGATGCGTATTCTGGTTATCATCAGATCAAAATGGCAATTAAGGACCAAGAGAAAACATCTTTCATTACTCCATTTGGAGCCTTCTGCTATGTGTCCATGTCTTTTGGGTTCAAGAGTGCCCAGGCGACTTACCAACGATGTGTGCAAAATTGCCTTCATAATCAGATCGGACGTAATGTTCATGGTTATGTGGACGACATTGTGGTGAAATCCAGAGAGAAGGAAACCCCGATTGATGATTTGAAGGAAGCCTTTGATAATCTCCGGGTTTATAAGATGATGATTAACCCGGCCAAGTGTGTGTTTGGTATGCCAGCTGGTAAGCTTTTGAGTTTTCTGGTTTCTAACAGAGGCATTGAAGCTAATCCGGAGAAGATCAAGGCCATTACTTATTTGGCTAAGCCGGCATGTATCAATGATGTTCAACGTCTGGCAGGTCGTATTGCGGCAGTAAGCCGGTTCATAAGCCGTTTAGGTGAAAAAGCTATACCATTGTACCAGATGATGAAGAAAACATATCACTTTGTCTGGAGTGATGCGACTAATCAAGCCTTTGAGGACTTGAAGAAATAGTTGGATGAGCCGCCCGTTCTGGCTGCTCCCATTGATAAGGAGCCGTTGCTGTTATATGTGGTTGCCAATAGCCGAGCTGTCAACATAGCTATTGTGGTGGAAAGGAAGGAGACAAGCAAGGAATATCCAGTTCAATGGCCGGTTTACTATATCAGTGAGGTCCTTATTAAATCCAAACAGAGGTATCCACATTGGCAGAAGCTTGTGTATGGGGTTTTCATGGCCAGCCGGAAGCTCAAGCAGTATATTTTGGGTCATCCTATCATTGTGGTTAGTTCTGCCCCCTTAGGAGATATCATTCAAAGCAAAGAAGCCACATGTCGGGTAGCCAAGTGGACCATTGAGCTTGGGCCTCATGGTTTAAAGTATGTGCCCATGATAGCCATCAAATCTCAAGCACTTGTGGATTTTATCAATGATTGGACAAAGTTATAGATGCCTGAGGAGAAGCCGGATAACACGTATTGGACTATTCACTTTGATGGGTCCAGACAGTTGGAAGGATCGGGGGCTGGAGTTGTCTTAACTTCCCCATGAGGTGATAAATTTTCCTATGTTCTCCGGCTGATGTTCCCTTGCACTAACAATGCAGCTGAGTATGAGGCCTTGCTCCATGGTCTTCAGATGGCTAAGGAGATGAGCTTAAGCCGGGTGAGGTGCTTCGGCAATTCAGATCTAGTGGCTCAGCAAGTTTCTGGCACTTGGGATTCCAAGGATCCACTCATGGCGGCTTATCGTCGAGAGGTTGATGCTATTGCAGGTCATTTTAAGGGTTATCAAGTTGAACATGTTGATCGCAGGAAAAATGAAGTGGCCGATGCTTTAAGCCAGTGAGGGCCTCGGTGTAAACCGGTGCCACCCAACACTTTCTTGGATATTCTGCATAACCCTTATGCCAAGTTACCTACAGAGGAAGATCTGGCTATTCCTGACCTGGAAGCACAACTAGTGGCGGCTCTTCACGCGATTCCTGATTGGACAGTTCCATATCTGGCTTATATGACCCGGGGCGAGTTACCTGAGGATGAAACTTTGGCCAGGAAGATAACTTAGCGATCTAAATCAATGACTATCGTTCATGGAGAGTTGCATCATCGCAGTGTCACAGGGGCGTTTCAACGTTGTGTTTCTCCAAAGGAGGGCCATGAGATTCTGCGTGAAATTCATGAAGGTGATTGTGGCCATCATGCCAGTTCTAAGTCCCTTGTGGCTAAGGCTTTTCATCATGGGTTTTATTGGCTGACAGCTCACGCTGATGCCGAGGATCTAGTGAGTAAATGTGATGGCTGTCAGAAATTCTCCTGATGAGATCACATGCCGGCTATTGAGGATGATTCCAATTACCTGGCCATTTGTAGTCTGGGGGCTTGATATGGTTGGGCCTTTCAAAAGGTCCAAGGATAAAAAGACACACCTCTTGGTGGCGGTTGACAAGTTTACAAAGTGGGTGGAGGCAGAGCCAGTCAGTAAATGTGACGCGGCGACAACGACTCAATTCATTAAAAAGGTGATTTTCTGTTTTGGTTTCCCCCACATCATTATAACTGATAATGGCACTAATTTGTCCAAGGGTGCCATGAAAGAATTTTGTCAACGTGAGCATATCCGGCTTGATGTATCGTCGGTGGCTCACCCCCAGTCCAATGATCAAGCCGAGAGGGCCAATCAAGAGATCCTGAGAGGCATCAAGCCCCGGCTTATGGTTCCTTTGCAGAGGACACCAGGTTGTTGGGTGGAGGAGTTACCTTCTGTGTTATGGAGCATCAATACTACCCCCAACAGATCTACGGGTTATACGCCTTTTTCATGGTTTACGGAGCAGAGGCAGTTCTCCCCAGTGACATTCGTCATGATTCGCCTCAAGTGGCGGCTTATGTTGAAGCTGATAATGAGAAAGCGTGTCAGGATGCACTTGACTTGTTGGATGAGGAGCGTGACCTCGCGGTGGCTCATTCGGTGATTTACCAGCAAGATTTGCGCCGTTATCACAACTGCCGGGTCAAAACCAGAACCTTTCAAGAAGGGGACCTTGTGCTTCGGCTTATCTAGGATCAGAAGGATATGCACAAGTTATCCCCACCTTGGGAAGGACCCTTTGTGGTCAGCAAGAATCTGAACAATGGCTCATACTATCTTATCGATGTTCGAGACCACAAGGACTCACGCAAGTCGGAGGAGGAGACCCGCCGGCCGTGGAATATTGCTCATCTTCGGCCTTACTACACTTGAAGCCATCGGCTCTTGTGATGTACATATTTTGACGATGTATATATTATAAGGAATATAATAAAGCTGGCATCCCTGATAAATCAGGGCCTCTGTCGTTTCATTTTAAGAATAATGAGTCTTTGTCATTACAGAAAGATCACTTGGGAGCTTCCTGTTCAAACATGGGTGTATTCACCAAAGAGAACATAGCATTACCACCCTCTTGATTGGCGCAATGCTACAATTATGGTCACTTGGGGGCTTCCTGATTATATTCGGATCATAGCTGTGAATATCCCTCTTGATCGGCGCAATGCCACAATTATGGTCACTTGGGGGCTTCCTGATCGTATTCGAATCATAGCTGTGAATATACCTCTTGATCGGCGCAATGCCACAATTATGGTCACTTGGGGGCTTCCTGGTCGTATTCGAATCATAGTTGTGAATATCCCTCTTGATTAGCGCAATGCCACACTTATGGTCACTTGGGGGCTTCCTGGTCGTATTCGAATCATAGTTGTGAATATCCCTCTTGATCGGTGCAATGCCACACTTATGGTCACTTGAGGGCTTCCTGATCGTATTCGAATCATAGCTATGAATATCCCTCTTGATCGGCGCAATGCCACAATTACGGTTATTTGGGGGCTTCCTTCTCGTATTCGAAGCATAGTTGTAAAACATCCCTTTTACCGGTTCAATACTAACACTTATGGCTGCAAGCCACTTGGGGGCTTCCTGCTCATATTTGAAGCATAGCTATAAAATCCCTCTTGGTTCGGCTCTTGTACTATGAAAACTTTTGACTCTTTTGAGCTTGGTGGTTTATGAAAACCTCATTTTCTCGATTTGTATCCGATCTCTGTTTTCTGAGAATTTTTTGGAATTTATATATTTAGGCCATATTAACATATGGCCGGAGAAAATTCAGGCCGTGTAATCTTCATCCCTGTGGCTCATATTTGAAGTGTATCTGGAGTTTTTTTAACCCGCCAGGATGACAGATTATAAATCGCCAATATGTATTAAGGTGCTTGGAAGTATTATATTCCAAATCTTGGGATATTACCTCTTACTGCGCTGGTATGGTGAACCGACAGCTTAATTGAATATCATAGGTATGACATTTTTTGAGTATACACAGTGATGATTAAACCAGGTCTGGTTATGGAGTTTCATAAGTCCCCAACGGTTTTATATTGGGCGTTATGACCCGCCTGGTGGTAAACCGCCAGGACCCTTGTGATTTCTGTATGCAGGTTACTAAATTGATATCATATAGCGCAAGTGGAAGAAAGTTGATTGGTGATTTAGCAGTATTACAAAAAGCAAAACATGCACGATGGCACGACAGATCAATGTTTACTGGCCTATTAAATGACTCCGTGAGCCAAACAAGATCAATTGTTTTCAAACGATCAAATATATAAACCACCTGGCGGATTACTCATCTTGGCCTTGCTGACTTGAGCCTTCCGGATCATCCTTCTCCGGTTCTTCATCCTCCTCTGCCGTCTGGAAGTTTGGTGTTGACCAATCAATGCCACGTAAGGCATGGAATTCAGCTTCATCATCAATAAGATTCGATGGGTCAACTTCAGGGGCGAAACTATGCTTACGAATTGGAGGAACCAGATCCATCACTTTATAAGCTGGCGTGGAAATCTTCTGGTTTTCTGCATCATAAGCCGGCTAATATTTTGAGAGATTGGTTTCATCAACAATTACTGTCGCATGAGGACGAATTTCTTTAACACAGGCGGCGAAATCTTGCTGATCAAAAGGAGTGCCATCTTCTTTCAGGCATGGATACCCGGTAGCTACCTCGGCTGGGTCTAGCTCGGGTAACCATGCCTTGGCACGGCTCAAGGTCGTCACGGCGCCGGCTCTCGCACATGACCGTTTTAACTCTTGAATCCTCGCAGGCAGAATTGACATTTTTTTCAACAGGTCGCTTAGCAGGTTGGGTCCTTGATTTGTTGGAGAAATTGTGGCTAGTGTGCGCTGAGTTCCAGTATATAGCTGTTCAACCAGCGTATATACGGCTTTAAGCTTCACCAGCACATCTTGATTCAGATTACTGCTCCTTGGACCTGTGTGACAATCGTGGAAGTAATCAGTGGTGGTGTATACCATCACGGAAGAGATTCAATTTCAATATTCCCACGACGACTTACCAAAGATAGCAGAAACCATCTAAGACACCCGGTGTTTTAAACCGGTAAGCTCAGGGGTCACCTTTTCCAGATCAGCTTCAGCTTTTTTGGCGCGCTGTGTTAGAGCGCTTTTCTCTTCGGCCCAGGAGTTTCTTTCAGCATGAAAACCGGTCTTCAGCTTTTCCGTTTCCTCCAGACTAAACTTGAATTTTAAATCGGCTTTCTGGGTCTCAGACTCTTGAATCTCCAGCCCGGTCTTTGCATCAGCCAATTGTGATTGAAGTTCAGCGGTGGCCTCCGGTACAAACACAGAGTTACAAACACATTCATCTCCGGGTTACAGGAATATAAGTCCCAAGCCTTTTGCAAGCAACAACACTTGGCACTTGGGGGCTAATGCCTACCGAAGAATTCTTCCTACATTGATTTATATGACTAAGTCCCAAGCACTTTGCAAGCAACAATACTTAGCACTTGGGGGCTAATGCATATTTGTTCATATTTCATTACTACTTTATGATGACCGGCCAGTGCCATGGACAACCACAGCCGGCTCATGGGGGCTACATGAGTAAGTTCTGATCTGTAAACACTGATAAGTACTGCTTTATTCATGCTGATTAAACCGGCCCTTGGGGCTACAGATGCAATGTTGATCATTAAACTCCGGTTTAAGTGAAAAATGGCTTTTGAAGGATTTTTTTTTATCAAAATATACTTTCTGCTCATTGCTATTCTAAGTCTACAGCATATTCAATTCTATTCTACACAGTATACTTGGGGGCTGACAGGATATGCATAATGTATTTAAGCCGGAATTCATACCTCATATTTTTTATGCATCTGTTTCACCATATCGATTTCAAGATCGCGGCTGGTATGTACTTGGTTGAGGTAGCCAAAGAGTACTTCGCTGCTGCTCAAGTGAGAATAGTGAGCAACGTCAAATCTCACTTTCCGCTTTTCAATGAATTCCTGCTTAGCGGAGTGTTGAGCCAAGACAACTAGATTTCCCGGTTCTGTAAAGCCGGTGCCAATGATCGTAACATCATCAGTATGAGTTTCTGACGGTTTAAGTGGGCTTGACGATTCCGTATTCAAAGGATTGAGTTTTGTCTGGTCGCTGGAGAGGTCAGGAATCTCTGGTGGATCGTCACGGACAGGCTCGTCGGGTGGTACCATGGAGGTATCAGATGCTGGAATTTGTTGTTCCGGCTCAGGAACTTTGGGGTCTTTAGCCGGCTTGGTCACGTTTGCCCTCTTGTTAGGCTTTGTTTTTCCACTGCACGGTTCATGAGAGATCAGTGCAATTATAAGAGCATAAGGAGATAGAAAACAAAAGAGATGTTACCCAGGAGCAGTCTTAAAGTCCGGTAGCTGAGTTTGAGATGAATCACCGGAGGAGGAGCGGGAAACCTCCTGATAAGTTCGAATTGAAAGGAGTAAGTGGCCGACGAATGAGACCCGCCAGGGGGTAAAAAGAGTTAAGTTTGGAAAGACCTTGTTTTGCCGTTTTCATGGAGCTGGAGTATTCGGTAAGCCGGACGATAACTCTTCACCTCCGCTGGTCCGAGTTTGTCGCCGGCTCTCGTGCTGCTGTTGCTTCAAAAGAAAGTGAGGATCCAAATGAGCTAAGGGGTGCAAAAAGCTTAATTTCTGGGTTACCAGTCGAATTTTCTGTCTTGGCAAAGGCTCTGAGTCAGACGGAATAATAGTTACCTCTTCTTCAGCTGCTTGGCTGGCCCCCGTGTCATCCTGAGTATAATCAGTGTCAATAAGGTGATTGAAAAAGGAGCCAAGGGAGTCAAGGGCTACCTCTGACTCAGAGCTGTCATCCAGTTCAAACATGCTGGAGGCGCTTGATTTCTTCTTATTTTTCTTAGTGTTTTTCTTGGCGGCTTTCTTGGCAGCCCTGGCCTTCTTGGCAGCTTCATGGTCGTACTTCTTATTCCAAAAATCAGAATCAGCCTATGAAAAGTCATCAAAGTTGAGTTAATAAAGTGTTTAAATGATGAGGTAAAGGTAAGAAAATTGGAGACTCGCATCTGGTGGCGGGTTAAGTTTGCAGAAAGGGTTCATACCCACTTTACTACAATCTTCTGGATCTTCATTCAGAAGGGACTTGGTCATTTCGTTCATTGCCTCGTCAGTTAAGCGTATAGAGCTGTGGTGCAACGGATCCTTTATACCACTAGTGTAAGTACACATTAAGCCGGGCGGGCGACTCAAGGGTATAATTCACCAAGAGACCCAGCAACGAATCAAGTCAATGCTAGTTAAACTGTTTCCCAGCAGAGCTTTGACCTTTGTAGTGATGGGGGCAAGCTTTGCACGTTTGGCAGTGGTAAGCTTCTCAGGAAGATGTTTTGGGTCCAGGCACTCGACACGATAACCCGGCAATGGATTCTCGTCAGCTGGAGAGGTATCTTTGCAATAAAATCATGTCTGGTTCCAGTCCTTGGGATGACTCGGCAAGCAAGCATAGGGGAAGATAGCATCTCTTCTTCGTTAAATTGAGATTGCGCCGAGCTCCAAGCTGGGTCTGTTTGTGAATTCGTTTTGGCAGTTCAAATAGAAATATTCTCTGAAAAGTTCAACAATGGGCTCCTCTTGAAGGTATACTTCGCAGAAGACTTGAAAGTTTGCAAATGTTTGACACAGAATTGGGTCCAATGTCTTGCGGATGGAGTTGAAAGAAGTGTAGAACATCTCAGAAAAACTTAGAGCCGGGTGGTGAGAACCCCCGGTTCATGTGGTTAGTGAAAACAATGACATCACCATCCTTTGGTTGAGGTCTTTCTTTGCCTGGATTGGGGGCGCGATAATGCATAACATTCTTTGCTGGCAAGTACCCGATTTTGACAAAATCTTTGAGAGTATCATCGGTAACAATGGACTTAACCCAGTTGCATGAAGTGACTGTCTTTGGCGGCATTGTGAAGAAAAAAGCCTAAAGAAAAGAAATTTTTTGCCATGTTAAGTTGATTCATTAAAGCCAGAAGTAAAAAATTACAGCATATACTCCGAATGGTTGCTTAAATGGGGCCTAATGATATATGGGTAATTATAAGCCGGTGATGTAAGCTGCCATGACAAGCACTGATATTCAAGATCTGACAAGAGCGAATTTTACTAAGTGTTGGGACAAATAGGTTTCACAAATTGAAGCTATAAGATTGGACTTGCAGCAGTTTAGAGAAATGAAAAGTGGGGCCTAAGGTGGCGGCAGCAGAAAAGTGGGATGCCCAGATGAGATCTGTTGCAATGATGATATGTTCTGATATTAAAAAACAAGTGCTAAAACTGCTACCACACAAGATTTGTGTTGTTTTCAGATCAAAACTATGCAATCTAGGAAAAAGAAGGATGAACGGTGATGAACGCCAATGAACAGGGAAACCCTAAGGAAGATCTATTAAGAGCAAAAGTGAAGGCTTACCGATGCTGATAAACAGCGGAGAGGCGCCGCGATGTTCTGGTTCGTTCAGGGTGATGCAGTGGCCGGAGTTGAAGCAGTGGACGAAGGTCGACGGCGGCGGAGCTCGGGTGCACTGGAACGTTGTGAGGAAGAAGATGAAGGCGAGAAGGCAAAGGGGGAGAATGAAAAGAGGACACGTGGCCCTTTTTATAAGGCTGAAAGGATAAGTGGCAGGCGCGGGAATCGAGGAGACAAGAAAATGGATATGTGACGGTGTGAGCACCTCAATTTTTGGAGGCTCATTAAAAGAAAATATTTATTAAGATTTGGGTCATATAAAATATTAATAATAGGTGATGTCATGGTGGATTACCGCAATATCAGGAGATGACATTATGGCAGGTTACAATATCTCGCAAAAAGACGAAGAATGATTTTTTCTAAGTACCGAAGATTGACATGAACAAGTTCAAATCAATCTGGGGCCTAATGTTGGGGAGATAACTATTGGGTTAACCCGCCCAGGAGGGGCTGGGTTAAGCCATGGTGGTTTACCAAGATGAAGCCCATAAAGATGTTCAAGATGGCGGTTGACTATGAAGACTCGTTTAAAGGCCCAGAGCCCGGAGGCGGCTAGAAGCCCATGAGTGTAAACCGCCATGTATGTATGACTTGTATTGTAAGGCATGTATATTTGGTCACCGAGCCGGACACGTTGTTATGAGATGGCCGAGACTCTGTAAGAAGCAGGGCGTCAACCTGTGTATATAAAGGGACGACCCAGCGGCGGTTTAGGAAAAGAGAGAGCGGATCGAAAGCTAGGTTAAGCGTATTCGCTCCCTGGTAATCGAGACATAAGCAATACCACCTCAAACTGGATTAGGCCTTTACCTTCATCGCAAGGGGGCGAACCAGTATAAACTCCTGTGTCCTTTGTCCCGTTTAACCCCTCTAAGCTAACCTAGTGCGATGGCTCCACGACTAAGTCCTCACACTAGGACATATGTCGTGCTAATCCCACGACACGGTGGGTACCTGCTACTTCTTGAGCTTGCGTTGGTTTTTCCCTTGAAGAGGAAAGGGCGATGCAGCACAGTAGAGATAAATATTTCCCTCAGTTAAGAACCAAGGTATCAATTCAGTAGGAGAAACACGCAAGTCCCCAATAGATGCACCTGCACAAGCAATTAAACACTTGCACCCAACACAATAAAGGGGTTGTCAATCCCTTCACGATCACTTGCAAAGGTGAGACCTGATAGAGATAAATAGAACTAAACAAAAGATAAAATATTTATTGGGTTTTTTGGTTTATAGATCTGAAAATAAAAGATTGCAAAATAGTAAATCGGAAACTAATACGATGGAGAATAGACCCAGGGGCCATAGGTTTCACTAGAGGCTTCTCTCATAAAGGCAAATAATATGGTGGGTGAACAAATTACTGTCGAGCAATTGATAGAAAAGCGAGAAGTTATGATGATATCCAAGGCAATGATTATGCAATATAAGCATCACGTCCGTGTCTAGTAGACCGACTCCTGCCAACATCTACTGAAGGAAATATGCCCTAGATGCAATAATAAAGTTATTATTTATTTCCTTATATCATGATAAATGTTTATCATTCATGCTAGAATTGTATTAACCGGAAACATAATACATGTGTGAATACATAGACAAACAGAGTGTCACTAGTATGCCTCTACTTGACTAGCTCGTTGATCAAAGATGGTTATGTTTCCTAACCATAGACATGAGTTGTCATTTGATTAACGGGATCACATCATTAGGAGAATGATGTGATTGACTTGACCCATTCCGTTAGCATAGCACTTGATCGTTTAGTTTGTTGCTATTGCTTTCTTCATGACTTATACATGTTCCTATGACTATGAGATTATGCAACTCCTGTTTACCGGAGGAACACTTTGTGTGCCACCAAACGTCACAACGTAACTGGGTGATTATAAAGGTGCTCTAAAGGTGTCTCCGAAGGTACTTGTTGGGTTGGAGTATTTCGAGATTAGGATTTGTCACTCCGATTGTCGGAGAGGTATCTCTGGGCCCTCTCGGTAATGCACATCACTTAAGCCTTGCAAGCATTGCAACTAATGAGTTAGTTGCAGGATGATGTATTACGGAACGAGTAAAGATACTTGCCGGTAATGAGATTGAACTAGGTATTGAGATACCGACGATCGAATCTCGGGCAAGTAACATACCGATGACAAAGGGAACAACGTATGTTGTTATGCGGTCTGACCGATAAAGATCTTCGTAGAATATGTGGGAGCCAATATGAGCATCCAGGTTCCGCTATTGGTTATTGACCGGAGACGTGTCTCGGTCATGTCTACATTGTTCTCGAACCCGTAGGGTCCGCACGCTTAAGGTTTCGATGACAGTTATATTATGAGTTTATGAGTTTTGATGTATCGAAGGAGTTCAGAGTCCTGGATGAGATCGGGGACATGATGAGGAGTCTCGAAATGGTCGAGACGTAAAGATCGATATATTGGACGACTATATTCGGACATCGGAAAGGTTCCGAGTGATTCGGGTATTTTTCGGAGTACCGGAAAGTTGCGGGAATACGTATTGGGCCTTATTGGGCCATACGGGAAAGAAGGAAAAGGGCCTCAAGGGTGGCCGCACCCCTCCCCTTGGTCTGGTCCGAATTGGACTAGGGAAGGGGGGCGCCCCCTTCCTTCCTTCTCCTTTTCCCTTCCTCTTTTCCTATTCCATATGGGAGGTGGAATCCTACTAGGACTAGGGAGTCCTAGTAGGACTCCACACTTGGCGCGCCCCTCCTAGGGCCGACCTCCTCCTCCCTTGCTCCTTTATATACGGGTGCAAGGGGGCACCCCAAAGACACAACAATTGATCATTGATCTCTTAGCCGTGTGCGGTGCCCCCTCCACCATAATCCTCGATAATATTGTAGCAGTGCTTAGGCGAAGCCCTGCGACGGTAGAACATCAAGATCGTCACCACGCCGTCGTGCTGACGGGACTCTTCCCCGACATTCTGCTGGATCGGAGTCCGGGGATCGTCATCGAGCTGAGCGTGTGCTAGAACTCGGAGGTGCCGTAGTTTCGGTGCTTGATCGGTCGGGACGTGAAGACGTACGACTACATCAACCGCGTTGTGCTAACGCTTCTGCTTTCGGTCTACGAGGGTACGTAGACAACACTCACCTCTCTCATTGCTATGCATCACCATGATCTTGCGTGTGCGTACGAAAATTTTCAAATTACTACATTCCCCAACACCTACTACTGTTACTCCACACATCGACCGCTATCTAGAATGCATCTAGTGTACTAAGTTCATAAAGAACGGAGTAACGTCTTAAGTAAGATGACATGATGTTGAGGAATAAACTCAATAAATATGATGAAAATCCCATCTTTTTATCCTCTATGGCAACAATTCAATACATGTCTCGCTACCCCTACTATGTCACTGGGTGAAATCACGCAAGATTGAACCCATAAGCACCTCTCCCATTGCAAGAAAAACCAATCTAGTTGGCCAAACCAAACCGATAATTCAAAGAGAAATACAAAGATATCAATTCATGCATAAAATAATTCAGAGAAGATTCAAATAATATTCATAGATAAGTTGATCATAAATCCACAATTCATCGGATCTCGACAAACACACCGCAAAAGAAGATTACATCGGATAGATCTCTAAGAACATCGAGGAGAACATGGTATTGAGAATCAAAGAGAGAGAAGAAGCCATCTAGCTACTAGCTATGGACCCGTAGGTCTGTGGTAAACTACTCACGATTCATCGGAAGGGCAATAGAGTTGATGAAGATTCCCTTCGTGATCGAATCCCCCTCTGGCAGGATGACAGAAAAGGCCCCAAGATGGGATCTCACGAGAATAGAAGGTTGTGGCGGTGGAAAAGTACTTTCGTGGATGCCTCTGGTGGTTCTGGAATATATATGAATATATAGGAGGAAGAGCTAAGTCAGTGAGTCACCGAGGGGCCCACAAGGTAGGGGGTCACGCCCCCTAGGGCGCGCCCTCCACCCTTGCCTCCGCCTCGTGGCTCTTCTGAATTGGACTCCAAGTCCCCTGGGTGTCTTCTGATCCAAGAAAAATGCGTGAAGTTTTATTCTGTTTGGACTCCGTTTAGTATTCCTTTTCTGCGAAGCTAAAAAACAAGGAAAAAACAGAAAGTGGCATAGGGCTCTAAGTTAATAGGTTAGTCCCAAAAATAATATAAATTGCATATTAATGCATATAAAACATCCGAAACAAATAATATAATAGCATGGAACAATAAAAAATTGTAGATACGTTGGAGACGTATCAAGCAACCCCAAGCTTAATTCATGCTCATCCTCGAGTAGGTAAATGATAAAAACAATTTTTTTGGTGTGGAATCTACCTAACATATTTATCCATGTAATTTTCTTTATTGTGGCATGAATGTTCAGATCCATAAGATTCAAATCAAAAGTTTAATATTGACATAAAAACGATAATACTTCAAGCATACTAATAAAGCAATCATGTCTTCTCAAAGTAACATGGCCAAAGAAAGCTAACCCTACAAAATCATATAGTTTGGCTATGCTACATCTTCATCACACAAAGTATTCAAATCATGCACAACCCCGATGACAATCCAAGCAATCATATCATACCTTTGATATTCTCAAACCTTTTCAACTTTCATGCAATACATGAGCGTGAGCCATCGATATAGCACTATAGGTGGAATAGAATATGGTGGTTGTGTTGAAGACAAAAAGAAGGAGACAATCTCACACCAACTAGGCGTATCAATGGGCTGTGGAGATGCCCATCAATAGATATCAATGTGAGTGAGTAGGGAGTGCCATGCAACGAATGCACTAGAGCTATAAGTTTATGAAAGCTCAAAAGTAAACTAAGCGGGTGTGCTTCCAACTTGCTTGCTCACGAAGACCTAGGACAATTTGAGGAAGCCCATTATTAGAATATACAAGTCAAGTTCTATAATGAAAATTTCCCACTAGTATATGAAACTGACAACATACGAGACTCTCTATCATGAAGATCATGGTGCTACTTTGAAGCACAAGTGTGGAAAAAGCATAGTAACATTGCCCCTTCTCTTTTTTCTCTAATTTTTTCTTTTTCCGTTGGCTTCTTTGGCCTCTTTTATTTTTCCTAATATGGGGCAATGCTCTAATAATGAAGATCATCACACTTTTATTTACTTACAACTCAGGAATTACAACTCGATACTTAGAACAAAATATGGCTCTATATGAATGCCCCTGGCGGTGTACCGAGATGTGCAACGATTCAAGAGCGACATGTATAAAAAAGTATGAATGGCGTCTTTGCCACAAATACAATGTCAACTACATGATCATGCAAAGCAATATGACATTGATGGAGCGTGTCATAGTAAAACGGAACGGTAGAAGTTGCATGGCAATATATCTCAGAATGGCTATGTAAATGCCATAATAGGTAGGTATGGTGGCTGTTTTGAGGAAGGTAAATGGTGAGTGTATGGTACCGGCGAAAGGTGCGTGGTACTAGAGAGGCTAGCAATGGTGGAAGGGTGAGAGTGCGTATAATCCATGGACTCAACGTTAGTCATAAAAAACTCACATACTTATTACAAAATATATTAGTCATCAAAACAAAGTACTAGCGCATGCTCCTAGGGGGATAGATTGGTAGGAAAAGACCATCGCTCGTCCCCGACCACCACTCATAAGGAAGACAATCAATAAATAAATCATGCTCCAACTTCGTTACATAACGGTTCACCATACGTGCATGCTACGGGAACCACAAACTTTAACACAAGTATTTCTACAATCCATAATTACTCACTAGCATGAATCTAATACCACCATCTTTACATCTCAATACAATCATAAGGAATCAAACTTCTCATAGTATTCAATGTACTTTATATGAAAGTTTTTGTTATATCCCTCTTGGATGCCCATCATATTAGGACTAAATTCATAACCAAAGCAAATTACCATGCTATTTAAATAGACTCTCAAAATAATATAAGTGAAGCATGAGAGTTCAATAATTTCTACAAAATAAAGCCACCGCCGTCCTCTAAAAAGATATAAGTGAAGCGCTAGAGCAAAATTGCCTAGCTCAAAAGATATAAGTGAAGCACACAGAGTATTCTAATAAATCACAATTCATGCGTGTCCCTCTCAAAAGGTTTCTACAGCAAGGATGATTGTGGCAAACTAAAAATCAAAGACTCATATCATACAAGACGCTCCAAGCAAAACACATATCATGTGGTGAATAAAATATAGCCTCAAGTAAATTTATCGATAGACGAAGACGAAAGAGGGGATGGCTTCTGGTTCTGGGGCATCCCCAAGCTTAGGCTCTTGGTTGTCCTTGAATATTACCTTGGGGTGCCTTGGGCATCCCCAAGCTTAGGCTCTTGGCACTCCTTATTCCATAGTCCATCAAATCTTTATCCAAAACTAGAAAACTTCACAACACAAAACTCAACAGAAAATCTCATGAGATCCGTTAGTATAAGAAAATAAAATCACCACTTTTGGTACTATTGTGAACTCATTCTTTATTTATATTGGTGTAATATCTACTATATTCCAACTTCTCCATGGTTCATACCCCCCGACACTACCCATAGATTCATCAAAACAAACAAACTACGCATACAAAACAGAATCTATCAAAAACATAACAGTCTGTAGAAATCTGTAACTCTCGAATACTTCTGTAACTCCAATAATTCTGAAACAATAGGACAACCTGGGAAATTTTTATATTAATCTTCTTCAAAAAGAATCAATATTTTATCATGCTTTTGTTAAAAATGAAAATTGTTTTCATGGGGACAAAAGTTTCTATTTTTCAGTAGGATCAAATCAACTATCACCATAAGCTATCCCAAAGGTCTTACTTGGAAAAACACTAATTAAAACACAAAAACACATCTAACCAGAGGCTAGATGAATTATTTATTGAAAAAAAGTACGAAAAAAGCAAGAACAAAAATAAAATTGGGTTTCCTCCCAACAAGCGCTATTGTTTAATGGCCCTAGCTAGGCATAATGCAATAGATCTAGGCATTGTCATCTTTGGTATGCAATCCATAAGTAGCTCTCATAATATATTCATATGGCAACTTAATTTTCTTTCTAGGAAAGTGTTCCATGCCCTTCCTTAACAGAAATTGAAATCTAGGCCCTGTTTGATAGCAAAGTATTAGAAAAACTGCAGTATCAACAAACTGCAGTAATTTAGCCTCTAGGCATAAAATACCGTGGTTTTAAAATGACAGAGTATTGTAGAGTATTGGCAATATGGAGCACTTGTTTGGCTATGGCATGCGCAGTGTTGTAAGTTTAGATGGCTAGCTATTAGCGCTGCAAACACTCGCACCTAGCTAGCCGTTGCATTCAACTAATGGGCCATGCAGATGCAGCTAGCTAGCATATACCTTACTGTTAGCAGGTCAAACACGTGTAACTGGCTTCTTTGGCTTCCTTACAATTTCTGGTGCATTATTCTCCGTCGCTAGCTGGATAGCCCTTACCATACATGTCCATAAGAACAGGAGCATGCAAAAACTCTACGTAGCACCAATACGCCAGGAAAGTGTTGTACCGTTGTTACGGACGGCTCCGATATGTCGATACGACCGATACGGATTGGATACGCATATCAAAGAAGTATCCCGTTTTTTATTTAAAAGAAAAGAAAAAAATGCTGATACGGCAGCGACACGCTCATGACACGCCTGGGACACGGCGAGCGACAGAGCGCAGCCCCGAGCGGCTGAGCAAGCCCAATAGCCCACGACCACCTAAACCTAATCTCTCTTTCGCATTCTGTTCGATTGCATGAGGAAGGGCTGGAGTTTTCCTAAAAATATAATGAGGAAGGGCTCGAGGGTGACTCGCCACCGCTGCCGCCTGCAGTGGCTCGCCGTCATTGCCTCCGCCGCCTGGAGTGGATCGCTGTTGCCGTGCCCATCGCCTGGAATTGCCTCTCCTCCTCGAGTCTTCTGTGCCGCCATCACAAGGCAATTTCCCCGAGCACCGAGTGATGTCTCTGATGTTTGCATGCTGTGTGCTTGATGTATGCTTGCCTGCTTGATGGATTCTTGCTTGGCTGTGCTTGCTAGATTCTTGCTTGGCTGTGCTTGCTGGCGTCCGTAGTACTAGTACACTGAGAGAAATAGCTACACAAAGGAGGCTATCACTTCTATCTATTGCTGCTTGTTGATGTTTGTTAGATAAAATTGCTTGCTGATGTTGCTGCTTGTTGATGTATTTTCTATTTTGCATACACCATGCGGAGTTGAGGACCTGGATCATTCCAGACAAAAGAAAAGAGGCTTGGAGGCAATCAGGCAACTAATGGAGTCGAGGACATTTTATTATGTTGGTTTTTATTACATGTCACTTTTATTAATTATTTATATATACTTGACGTATCGCATATTGCTGTTTCTAGAAATTGTCGTATCTCGTATCACCGTACTCATATCGCCGTATCAGTGCAACATAGCAAAAACTGAACGTAGCCAATGGAGAATCTACAGAGACGGCTGTAGCGGCGGCGGCGGACACGATGGCATGAGAGTAAGACGAGCTTATTGTGAATAGCTAGCAACGGGCCTGTTTCGTTCGCTTGCTCTGTTTTTAAAAAGAGGTCCAGGGTTCTTTTTATTTTGCAGAGAAATTACTACAGTTTTACAAATACTCTAGTTTTAATTACACAGTATTTAGTGCTAGCCAAACAAGTCACAGTAAATAAAACTATGGTATCTGAAAAAACTGTAGTATTTTTAGAATACTTAAAAAATACTTTGCTATCAAACAGGGCCCTAATGTTTCATTCTTTCATATCAATAATTGCACCAATCCTTCTAAGGAAAGGTCTACCAAGAATAATAGGACATGTAGGATTGCAATCTATATCAAGAACAATGAAATCTACGTGCACATAATTCCTATTTGCAACAATAAGAACATCATTAATTCTTCCCATAGGTTTCTTAATATTGGAATCCGCAAGATGCAAATTTAAAAAACAATCATCAAATTCACAGAAACCTAACACATCGCATAAAGCTTTTGGAATCTTGGAAACGCTAGCACCCAAAACACACAAAGCATGGAACTCATAATCTTTAATCTTAATCTTAATAGTAGGTTCCCACTCATCATAAAGTTTTCTAGGGATAGAAACTTCCAATTCAAGTTTTTCTTCAAAAGATTTCATCATAGCATCAACGATATGTTTAGTAAAAGCTTTATTTTGATTAGAAGCATGAGGAGAATTTAACATGGATTGCAATAAGGAAATACAATCTATTAAAGAACAATTATCATAATTAAAGTTTTTGAAATCCAAAAGAGTGGGTTCATCGCTACTTAAAGTTTTGACCTCTCCAATCCTAGTTTTATCAATTTTTGCATCAAGTTCTATAAACTCCTAATCATTGGAACGCCTTCTAGCTAAAGTTGACTCATCTCCAGTCCCATCCTTATCAAAATTTATATTGGAAAACAAAGATTCAATAGGAGTCACATCAATCACTTTAAGATCTTCATCAGTATTTTCACAAAAACTAGAAGAACACGCTTTAACAAACCAATCTTGCTTAGCACGCATCTTATCAGTTCTTTCTTTGCACTCATCAATGGCAATTCTTATAGCTTTTAGAGATTCATTAATATCGTGCTGATACATCCATTTTGCAACATGTTTTCTTACTGTTATTTATAATGTTTTTATCCATAATAATGCTTTTTGGAGTAATTCTAATGCCTTTTCTCTCAAATTTGCAAGGAACATACCAAGAGGGAGAATTTCGGCAGCTGGAAATCTGGACCTGGAAAAGCTACGTCAGGCCACCTATTCTGCACAACTCCAAATGAGCTGAAACTTCATGGAGATTTTTTATGGACTGTTTAAGAAATACTGGAGCCAATAAACACCAGAGGGGGCCACCAGGTGGGCACAACCCACCTGGGCGCGCCAGGCCCCCCATGCGCGCCCTGGCGGGTTGTGGCCTCCTCGGCCCTCCTCCGGTGCCCATCTTCTAGTATATAAGTCATTTTGACCTAGAAAAAATAAGGGGAGGACTTTTGAGATGAAGCGCTGCCGCCTCGAAGCGGAACTTGGGCAGGAGCACTTTTGCCCTCCGGCGGAGCAATTCCGCCGCGGAACTTCCCTCTCGGAGGGGGAAATCATCGTCATCGTCATCACCAACAACTCTCCCATCTGGGGGAGGGCAATCTCCATCAACATCTTCAACACCACCATCTCCTCTCAAACCCTAGTTCATCTCTTGTGTTCAATCTTGTTACCAGAACTATAGATTGGTGCTTGTGGGTGACTAGCAGTGTTGATTACATCTTGTAGTTGATTACC
Organism: Triticum aestivum; assembly: GCF_018294505.1. Classification (NCBI taxonomy): domain Eukaryota; kingdom Viridiplantae; phylum Streptophyta; class Magnoliopsida; order Poales; family Poaceae; genus Triticum; species Triticum aestivum. The sequence goes on along the minus strand of NC_057800.1, from coordinate 443,859,920 downwards.
ATATGGTTTATTTGGTGGAAGATTATATGTTCAGATCCATTATGCTATTTAATACTCCCATGATCATGAACATGTTTATCATTTGTGAGTATTTACTTTTGTTCTTGAGGTCACGGGAGAAATCATGTTTGCAAGTAATCATGTGAACTTGATATGTGTTTGATATTTTGATAGTATGTATGTTGTTATTCCCTTAGTGGTGTCATGTGAACGTCGACTACATGACACTTCACCATATTTGGGGACTAAGGGAATGCATTGTGGAGTAGCAATTAGCTGGTGGTTTGCGAGAGTGACAGAAGCTTAAACCCTAGTTTATGCGCTATTTCATAAGGGACCTATTGGATCCAAAAGTTTAATCCTATGGTTAGAATTTATTCTTAATACTTTTCTCGTAGTTGCAGATGCTTGCGGGGGGGGGGGGGGGTTAATCATAAATAGGAGGTTTGTTCAATTAAGAACATCACCTAAGCACCGGTCCACCCACATATCAAATTATCAAAGTAGCGAACACAAATCAAACCAACATGATGAAAGTGACTAGATGAAATTCCCGTGTACCCTCAAGAACACTTTGCTTATCATAAGAGATCATTTTGGTTTGTCCTTCGCCTCAAAAGGATTGGGCTACCTTGATGCACTTTTGTTACTATTATCATTACTTGCTCGTTACAAATTATCTTGCTATCAAACTACTCTGCTACTTATAATTTCAGCACTTGCAGACAATACCTTGACGGAAACTACTTGTCATTTCCTTCTGCTCCTCGTTGGGTTTGACACTCTTACTTATCCAAAAGAGCTACCACTACCAGGGAAAAGCCTAGCAGCAGCGCGGGTTCTAGGTATATCAGTAGAGCGGGGACCGGCACTACTAATAAGGCACGACAGCTAACCCGTAGCAGCAGCGCGTGCACGCCCGCGCTATTGCTATACAAGTGTAGCAGCAGCGTGCTGCGTGGAAGCTCGCTACTGCTAATAGCTCTAGCGCGCTTTGGCTGGACGCGCTATTGCTACTGTCATGCTGCTACTAACTTTTGTCCACTCGCTACTGCTAATTTTAGTAGTTATTGATTTTCTTTTCTGCATATTTGTTTTGTATTTGAACAGGCTTTATACAAGAATCTTTAGTAGATACAAATGTCATCATGATACACATACAAATGGCTGCGAGACCACAAATGTAATCATAGCATATGCATACAAATAGTCTCATCATAATCATCATGCAACACAAAGTGGTATCTCGTCATCATCTAGAAAATAGCGATACATGCAAGTCTTGAATACTTGCAACTACAACGTCATCCATCTAAACAATGGTATACACGAGAAGAGCTATCATTATGAGTGAGAGCGGAACTATGCAGTACATGAGGCGGCGGTTACGAGTCCTCTCTCGCGCTAGCGTGAACCTCAAGTAACTAGCTTCTCTTTCTTGTCTTCTTTTGAAGCCTTTACGGCTGCCGCCCGAGACCCCATTCACTTGTGCCTGACACTCATGCCACTCGTTGTACACCCCGGAACCTTCCCTTTGTACACGACATAGCACTACCATCTCGCCATCAAGAAACTAGGTACCTATTAGAGATGCATCTTCATCAAGAGGATGTACAATCATATGCAACAAAATATACTTGAGAAACACGAAAAAGAAATGGTTAGAAACTAGATGCAACATACAGTATGCAAACTAATTAACTAGAGGTACGCAGGTCATCATACCCAAACTAACAAAGTAGCGTTACGCAAGTTTGGCACGGACCATGGACATCACAAAGTTTCATCGCTACAGAAAGTATACAAGTTCAACCGACACATATCATCATCATTGGCATCGTAAATCACTAGAAGTTCCATCCTTCCATATCATCGAGGATGGACCCTAGCTTCTTGAATGGCGTGAGGTCATGACGTCGCATGCCTATGCGAGTTCGGACGTCAGCTTGCAATATAGGGCCGTGGTGGAACATCCCCTTCTCATCGATGACTTCTTTCATGATGATCGTCGCAATGTCCCTTTGGATGCGAAAGAAGTCATCTCTAAGTTTATAATCTCCTTCTCCATGATATTCTACCCACTTGTGGATATGATCATCATTTATGCTTGTCATGCGAAGCTTTTGGTGATCCGTGCTGAACTCAATCATGAGATGGAGGATGTAGAATCCATCTTTCTTGCTTGGTTTTTGGACATGGATGCAGCAGAAGTTAGTTTTATGTGCGAAACCCATCTTCTTGTTCCTTTGTTTCTTGATCTGCATGTGGCCACCTCTAATGCTGAAGCCTTGGAGAGAATCATCTAGAATATTCATTATGTGGGTGTAGTCCTTCTTCTCATAGTCTCTAGAAGGGTCAAAATACACGGCGTGGGAGACTCGCGGGTAAAGAACGATAAGGACGGCGCGCCCGTTGCTGCAGGGAAAAGACACCTCATATTATTCTCCATATGAGCGAGAAGGAATGATTGAAATGAATGAAAGGGTTGTCCGAAACTGACTTACTTTGGATGATAAGGCAGGAGGACAATTTCCTGGTCCTTATTCTGTACCATGAAGTTTTGGAGGTAGTCCCTAGCAGTTTCACGCTCAAAGTCACCGAGACTCAAGAAAGACTCGTGCATGTAGTACGGATCCGCCACACAAATTTGTGAGACTTCTTCTGTCTTCATGACAGAGCTCATATGTAGCGCAAAAAGGCGGATGATTGTAAAATCGAGCCGCCTTGTTAGAAACATCTCAAAGATATGGTCAAACCGCAGGAAGAACACCTCCGCGGGCCATGTGTCAACGTAGCACTTCCCCTCAGGCACACAAGCCGCGTATGTCAGATATCCTGGACCCTTCGAGGCTAGTAGGCTTTTCTCAGTCGACAACAGATGGTCGTGCAGTCTCCTGAGATCCCCTGATAGTGCCTCTAGCGGTTTTGGCGGTAGAATCGGCTCGCCCGTGAGATGGAACATGGCCGCACCTTTCACGGGTACACGCTCTTCAGAATCCATCGTCTGGCTGCTATGTGCTCTGGCTTGTTTGGAGGTAGCTATCTTCCCCGATCTCTTCCTCTCCTTTTTCTTGGGAACACCTTCCAGACCCTTCCATAACCCCTGCCCCCGTGTTCTCGGGCTAAGCACTATACGAACCCTGGCTATTTGAGACTGTGTTGAGGCAGCATCTTCAGGCGTGTCTTTTTAGGATTTCATGAAGAGAGACTTTTTGCAATCTATGCTATGACCTTCCTGCCCGGGCAGATCATCCATATGCTCATTAGCATGCTGACAGCCCGATTCGTCATATGGTTTACTCATCATATCTAAGTCACACTCATACGCGTTTGTATTGAGGAAACCCATTGGGTCGACCTCCGTCTCATCATCCATTCTCTGTTCTACAGGACCGATTACATCAGCCAGTACTATTGCACCCCCTTCATCACGTCGTCCGCCGCTCTCACCCGTCACCACAGGAGCTGGTAATTGCGTAGGCGGGGTGGTGGTCTTCGCACATGCTTGTTGATGTGTGGTTATTGGTGTGCTCTCGGCCGACTCCAGATGAATAAGATTCTTCGGCCATAGCAGCACCCAACCCTTGCAGCTTCCAATCCACTGCGGGGTCTCGTCGTCCTCTCCCACATGCTGTACTGGAGGAGGCAAATCCTTGTACCCCGATTCCACACTGGACAAGTTAACCCTAAAGTGCCCAGCGGGGATCGGCTGGTTGTAGAACGTGGGTTGCAAGGGGTTCGTTATCATCCCCTTTCCGATGTCCACCTTCTGGCCTTTGATCAAGTACAGTATGGTGCACGGGGTTTCTTCGGCCCACAAACACATGTCTGTGGCGTAAAACATCCGAAAGGCAACGAAAATGGAATATTATATATATATATATATGTTGGTGCGACATGTAATTACTGTGAGGGCGTCGAGCTCAGCCAAAGACGAAGGCCCACCTAGCGCGCCAGAGACTGAGGACGGTCTGCTATGAGCGGGAGCAACTGTGAGAGGAGGCCCGGTTATGTGAGCAAGTGATGGTGTGGTGGTGTTGTTGTTCACGGAGTTGCTCCCGACGAAACTGGGCAACGGGAAATCATGTACCGTCTTGTCTGGATTTTCCTTCGTCCAGTTGATGATAGCTGGAACCAAGTTAGTAGCGAAATCATTTCTGCAGGAAGTTACAATTGCATTGACTGCCTGCTGTAGCAACTCAATTTTCTCCTTGGTTGTTTTTTTGCGTCCTCATCTGCTTTTTTCTCGACCGCAAGCTTCACCTTCTCGTTGATGTCTGCCTGACTAAACTTCTTTTTCTGCTTCTTGGCCTCTGGGCCCTCGTTGTAAAACACCTTCCACGTGGCACCGTATCCAGCGCCGTGCACACGACCATATTGCGGCCGCTGGCCCAAAGGGAGTCCCTTAAGTTTGTTCAAGGCCCGGTTGAGAGGGGTGTCCCACTTGGGCCTCATCCGAGAAGTAGGGCTTTCCACTACAAGCTGGTGTTGCTTCTCCTGCAGAAGGAGCGTGAACCGTTTAGAAATGTGTAGTCAACTAGATCTGGAGCTAAATGTAAGGTGGTAAAAGAATAATTACCAGTCGTCTAATCAATTTCCTCATGATCTGGTCAGTGTAAAAAACCTTATTTTCCTTGTCCCACTTGTAGCGGGCCCTGATGAAGTCACGCTCCAAGGGGTTGGTGAACTTCGCGAAGGGGTCTGGGATACCCCTGGCTTCATGTTCCGCGTCCTCCTTATCCCATATGGGCCTTTTACCGAGGTAGCCACGGCTTCCGAGGCGATGCTTCCCCGTGTACCTTTGCCGAAGGCTTTTGAATTTCGTAGCCTTAGCCTTGGCTGCCTCGGTAGCGCAAGTGTCCTTGAACTTTTCGAACTCCTCTTCCATAAGTGTCGGATTTTCCTCCAGAATCTTGGACATGGGTTCCTCAGCCTCAATAGCTCATTTCACCCTCCCTTTCCAGGAGGCCAAATCATTGATGAACATGCCCATGGCGTGATTGTTAATCTTTTTCATCTTCGGATCATCCCACGGCTGTTCTATGTTATCATCCCGGTCAGGGAACTTGAATCTCTTGTGCAACTTCGTTAGGAGCAACTGCGTCAAATGATCTTTACTCCTTAAGTCATCATCGTTGATGCTCGCGCATTCCCGTAGGATGCATCCTACTTGGTTCCCATAGCACTTGTGAGGTTCTTCTGGCTATAATGGCTCAAACTTGCCAGGTGCTATCTTTGTGATCACCAGTCGTCCAATCCCTAGTTTGTTAGGTTTTCGTATCCTCTGCTTCTTCTGCTTCTTCTTTTCGGTAGCGGCATCGGCGCCGGTACCTTCCCCGCCGGTCTCGCCGGCGCCGTCGGTGTCGATGTCGGCATCAGTACCATCGTCGAGGCCGACCTGCAAACCTTGACTTTGCGACAATCTCGTCTTAGCAGTCAAATAGTCGAGGTACTCTTGTTCACCCTCATAATCCATCTCGTCTGCCTCTTGGTCAGAAGGCCCAGTTTCTTCGTTGTTCGACATGTTTCCTATGATTAAGTCTTCTCGTTTAATTCTAAAACTATGAAAAAAAGAGAAATGACATAAAAAAATAAATCTATGTTTGCCGGAATGTCATTTCCCAGCAACTCTCAGCACTCGATATGCCTACTATCTAGCACAAATCATGCCAAAATTCACGGAAAATTTCGGCATGACCTTTGCTAAAAAATGGACATATCGAGCGCCTGAAATTCACCGGAACAGAAATGAATCAACATTCCGGTGTAACATAGGCCACTCAGATCATTTACCCTGCACATAATCATCATGTCCAAATGACATGTCCAAATTCCAAATATGACATGTCCAAAACATCACATGTCCACATATCACATGTCCACTTGAAATTCCACATATCACATGTCCACTTCAGAACTAAATATATAACCTAATTAACCATCTACCTTAACTAAAACCTAAGTAAATTAACCCAAAAACCTAGCTACGAGAGAGAGAGGAGGAGCGATGGGGGGCTTACAGAGGGTGCAGGCCCGACGACGACCGAGGTTGGGAGGGCTCGGGGTCCGGGTCGAGCGCCGGGGCCGGAGCCGGGGTCGGGTCGGGGCCGGGGCCGTGGGCGAGCGCCGGGGTTGGGGTCGGGGTCAGTCGGGGTCAGGGTCGGGGGCCGGGGCCGGATCCGACGTCGGGGTCGGTCGGGGTCGGGGTCGGGGGCGAGCGCCGGGGCGCGACGAGGGCAGGGCTCCGACGGCGTGATGGGGGAAGAGAGAGTGTGGGGATTTGGGGGAAAAGAGGCGGGATGAAGGGAGGAGTGGGGATTTTGGGGGTTAAGTGGGCATAGTAGTAGCGCATTTAGGCAAAACGCGCTATAGCTACTCCAGGTAGCTATAGCAGTTTCGTGTAGAAACCGCTACTGCTACCTTGACTAGTTGTAGCTCTTTCCTCACAAAAGCGCTGCTGGTATAACCAATACCTATATAACAGTTTTCCTGTTTGTTTCCTTCTATTTTTTTCTTTATTTTCTCTCACTTTTTTTCAGAGAGCAGTGAACGAAGGGAAGGCGATATATATTGCATCATTTGACGATTAAATATGTATACAAAATAGGAACATATATATTACATCATTGGACCCATGCATAATAATGGCTAAGTGTGTATACAAAATAGAACATATATATTACATCATTTGACCGATAACATACGGTTCCTCAGCGTTGACGTTTTCGTTTTTGAGTCAGCTTCTTTCCCTTCTTGTTCATTGAATAATAATTGAGCCCCTCATTGTGACTTTGCCTTTTCCATGGAGTACGATTTTTCTTACGTAATGTAGTATTGATTCTTCTTTTGATGTATACTTCATCATCATCGTCATCTTCCCTCATTGGGTTGCCGTACTGATCATAGTCTTCCTCGTTGGCGACTCCATCCATTCCAATGATGTTCCTTTTGCCTCTCCTCACGACAACACGGCTGGGATTGCGCGGGTCGGTTATGAAGAAGCATTGTGTCACATGCTTAGCGTGTACCCATGGCTCATTTTTTGCGATAGAGTTCACGGTAGCGCTCTTGGCATCGGGTATAGTCATGGTAGTGAAATTCCGGTTTTCTCTTTTGACATTCTTAGCCCATCTGACATGGAACATCGTCGTGTTGTGCAGTCCAGAGTAGTCAAGCTCCCAGATCTCCTCGATCCTTTCGTAAAATCTTTCAGTTGCGCTGTTGTCGCCGCCGGTCATGCATTTCATCGTCACCCCTGAGTTCTGATCATCACTGTCCAAATCTTTGACCTCCATGTAGAACGTGTATCCATTGATATCGTATGCCTGATAGATTATGAGGTTGGGCGAGGGGCCATGTGCTAAGGCGTATATGAGCAATCCGTCCTTAGAGCCCTCCTTCCGGGGATTAGCAATAATATGCTCTTTGAACCAATGCAGGAAAGTGGAGTTGTGCTCTCTAGTAACTTCGGCGTCCGTCCTGCATACCCCCTGGTCACGATACTTCTTTGCGATAATTTCTTTGTGCAGTGCCACGAAAGGATCTACCTCGTCTAGGTGTTGTAGCACTACCAAGTTTGCTCTGTCAAAGTCGTTGCGTCGATCTGAGTATGCCATGTGCAGTTCCCTGCAACCGTTGGAGTCTCATCGTGCTTGTTAACGGGCAAACCAACACTAACACCAGGCGGCTGGTTTGCGCCATATAGAATTTTTTTGCAGAAAGAGATGCACTCTTGTGTCAGATAGCCCTGGACGATGCTTCCATTCGGACGGGACATGTTACGAACGAATCCTTTGATGATCCCATTCATCCTCTCAAACAGCATCATGTTGTGCAGACATGACGGCCCATGTCTATTATGTCGTCCACAATATGGACACATAGATGCACCATCACGTCAAAGAACGCGGGCGGGAAGTACATCTCAAGCTCATTCAGTATCACAACGATCTCTTCCTGTAGCCTTCCGAGCTGCTTCACACTAATCGACTTTCGAGAGATGACGTCGAAAAAGTTGCAGAGACCAATAAGTGTGTCACGGACGTGCTTGTCCATTATCCCTCTAAGGGCAACAGGTAGTATCTGCGTCATCATCACATGACAGTCATAGGACTTCATCCTGCTGAACCTTTTCTTGTCCGTGTCTAGATATCTGCTTATCTTGCCACAGTAACTGGAACTAACTTTGACTCCAGTAAGGCACTTAAAGAATTGATCGATCTCAGCCTGACTTAAGGTGAAGCAAGAAGGGGGTTAATAATCCTCTTTCTTTATTTTCTTGCCCTTCTTCTCCCACGCCTCTGTCTCCGTCTCTGTCTCGTCTGACTTTTTACGGGGCGGCATGTGCAGATCTTCCCTGATATTCGAATCTTGCAAGTCTTTTCTTGCCTTCGGCCCATCCTTGGTCTTATCTGGCATGTTCATCGGTGTCACGAGCAAGCTCTCAAGGACATTCTTACATATATGCATTTGATCAAGGCAATGAGGTGTATCGAGTTTGTGCCAATACTCCAAGTCCCAGAACACATACCTCGTCTTCCATACCTTCAGCAGCGACTCCGATGCCTTTTTCATCGTCTTTCTCGGCGCGGGGCACTCCTTCCAGTTTTTCAACAGCTCATCGATTTCGGCGCCACTCCGCTTACATGGAGATCCTCGATGCTCAACGTGACCATTGAATAATCTCCACGGTTTCTCCACGGGTCATCCTGTTCGAGCCATCTTCGATGCCCCATGTACATGATTTTCCCAGACCCGCCGTCTTTCCTTGACATTAGCTGCTGAGACGTCGTATCATCCATGCACCGCGTGCATCCGCAATGTCCATGGCACACCTGGCATGCGACATATCCGTAACCGAGATAGTCATGCACCGCCATGATTAGCGTGGCTCTCATGTAGAAATACTCGCCTTTGCTGGCGTCCCATGTCTTCGCCGGTGTTTTCCATAACGTGTCTAACTCCACTTGAAGTAGCCCCGGATACAAATTAATATTATTTCCTGGTTGTTTCGGCCCATGAATAAGCATGCTCATGTGAATGTACTTCGACTTCATGCACAACCAGGGGGAGGTTGTACATCCATACAAACACAGGCCATGTGCTATGGTTGGTGTTCTGGTTGCCACACGGATTCATGCCATCGGTACACGCGCCGAGCACGATGTTCCTTGCATCACATTTGAAATACCGATAGAAGCTGTCCAACACTCTCCACTGGCTTCCATCCTTGACGTGTCTCAGCTTCGGATCATCTCCATCGTCGGGCTTCTTCCTCTCCGCGTGCCGACGCATTAGCTTTGCTTCCTTGGGATCTACGAAATACCGCTGGAGACGGGGAGTGATCGGTAAGTACCATACAACTTTCTGGGGACATTTCTTCCCGGCCTTCTTGTATCGAGAAGCATTGCACACCGGACAACTTGTTTTTTCCGCATGCTCCTTCCGATAAATTATGCAATCATTGATGCATGCATGGTATCTAACGTGCAGCAGATCAAGAGGGCACATGATCTTCTTGGGCTCATCAACACTAGTAGGACATAGATTCCCCGCGGGAAGAACATCCTTTAGGTACTTGAGATGCTCATCGAGGCTAGTGTCGGTCCATTTGTTTTTAGCCTTCGTCTTTAGGAGTTGGAGCGTGAAACTCAAGCGGGTCACCTCGGGATTGCAACCACCATACAATGCAGTGTTCGAGTCTACCACCAGTTGCTCCAGCTTAGCCTCCTCTCTAGATGCACCTATCTCAGTACTCGTCTCCTTGCGAAGTAGTGCTTGAACATGAGGGTCCCGCATGATTGAACTTAGTACCGACGAACTCTGCTGCATGGAGTCCATGTTCTCTCCGCCGCCATGTCCGACCACTTCTCCTCCGCCATGTCTGGCCCCATCTCTGCGGCCATGTCCGGTCTCTTCCCCGTCGCCATTATCGATCATCTCTTCGTCTTGCCCCATGTCTTCATTGCTTGCCCCGTCGGCGTCCTCAACATCGTCATCCTCATCTTCAATTATCCACCGAGTATAGCCATCCATGAAACCAGTCATGAGAAGGTGCGCTTCGACACGACCATCGTCATAGGGGTCGAGCCAAACTATTCCTTTGCATTTTCGACACGAACATAAAACCTCTGTCCGGTTATTTTCTTCCATGTCCTGCACCGCCGACCGCAACCACTTGTTCACCATCGTTCCATTGACCATCATGAATGTCTACACGGTAATAATAAACAAATTGATTATAAAAATACATGCATGCATCAAAGTCATACAAAAATTCGGCATGACCTTCCCTAAAAGTAGGACATATAGATCTAGAGTTTGCCCGGAATTCACCGAAACGGAAATAAATCAACATTTCGGCAAAACATAGGCAACTCAAAAGCATAATTTGGCGTCAACTCATGCCACACACACAAGTTCCATCATATTGCTCAATTATCATATCACACGCACATACACATATTTCCATTTTGCAAAAGCATGAAATTTTAATCACCTCTATCTCGAGATCGAGCACACGGTGGAGATGATGATGCAGGGAGATCAAAAGTGCACAAAGCTCTTCTTGACAAAGATAGATCTAGTTAGGGGGCAAATAGGTCACTTAACTAAATGCTACATCTACCTAGCTAGCTAATTTGGAAGGAGACAACTTCAACTAGTGGAGGGGGAAGGAAAAAGAGAAAGGAGATGCATTAATGGAGGTGGTGTAGTTAGCTAGGAGTAATGAAGAGAGAGAAAGGTAGGTAGAAGAGGGAGTGCAATGGGGGGAGAAGTATTGAGGAAGAAGAAGAGTGAGAGAGGGAGGATGTGGGAGGTAGGGGAAAGGGAGGAGAGGAGATGGGGGAGGGGAGGACGGGTGGAAAAAGGTGGTGGGGGTGCTCCATCTTAGCAGTAGCGCGGGAGGAAAAAACACGCTACTGCTAAGAGCGTAGCAGCAGTGCGCTTTTCTCACAGGCGCTACTGCTAAATGGGGCCAACCGTGTGGACAATTTCAAAATTAGCAGCAACAACGTGAGTAAAAAGCGCGCTACAACTATTGCATTAGCAGTAGCGTGCATCATGACACCACGCTGCTGCTAAACTTAGGTTGTTGGTTAATCTCGGTCGATTTTTGTAGCAGCGTGGTTTAGCCCTCACGTGCTACTGCTAAATTGGCATCAGTAGCGTGGTTTTCTTAACCACACTACTTCTAATTAGTAGTAGCGCTTCTTTTTGTGCCGCGCTGCTGCTAAGATTCTGTATATAAGGTTTTCCCTAGTAGTGTACAATTGATCCCCTATACTTGTGGGTCATCAAGGCTATTTTCTGGCGCCGTTGCTGGGGAGTGTGTAACATCCCAAAATTCTAAATTTTGGAATGTTATGATAACTAGATAGATTTGATTGATTGTGTGATTGATTGACTAAAAGTGAGTGAAATTTGAAACTTTTGAAAGTTAAATGAGAGGGAATAAAATGACTTTCCCAAACTTTCATCTTTGTTTTATGATCTTCGTGAATTCGAATTCTTTTCAAATATAAAACCCTTGAGAGAAGATGATATGACTTCTTCCATTTAATTAAATGAAGAGGGTATTTGAAAATATTTGAATTTCATTTGGAACTATTTTCAAATTCAGAAACTTTAAGCAACTCAATGATTTTCATGAGAGAAGATAAAATGACTTCTTCACATTGTATGAAATATGAGTTGGAAGTTTAAAAGGATCAAATTTAAAGTCCTATTGGAAATTATTATTATTTTCAATTTGGAGTTATTTTGTTTTATTCAAATTATTTTTCTCCAAAAATAAAATAAATGGAAAATAGGGTAAAATGATTCCCTACATCAGAAAATTGGAGAGAAATAAATTTAAAATCATTTTGGTATTTTTAAAATATCTTTATTGGATTATATTAGAGCAGTAGCACTGTTTGATTTATTAGAACTTGTGCGGATTTTATTTGACGTTAGTAAAATGTTCATGTTGTGGAAAAAAATTCTGAAAACTCTTATATATAATATGCCTATATAAAATTTTATTGTATTTTCCTTATTTTATTTTCCTTTTCCGTTTCTTAAAAAAACTACACGTGCGCAGCATAGTGGCATCGGGCGCCCCATCATTTAATTTTTTTCTCCTCTCTCCTATATGGGCCAGGCTCAGCCAACCTTTTTTTATTTGATTGAATTTTGTTAAAAAAACTACAGCGCGCGGCCGGCCGAGGCCTTTAGGCCCGTGCGAGGCGTTTGACCTTTTTTTCACTATTTCGTTTATTTTCATCTACGTTTAGTCCCACATTGCCTAGTCTTTGATCTTTAAACTTTTTTTCCACCTATACATATAGACCTATAGAGCGTCCAAAAATCATCCGATTCGGGTTAAATCAATATTTTGAGTTGACTAGATTCATTAAAGAAAAAAATATTTTTCTCCTCTTCGGCGGGACTTTTGGAAATTGTCTTCTTTCTCCGAAGTCATCTTTTCTCTGCCTTATAAAGGTATATTTCTTTGTTTTTTATTTTTATACTCCCATAGTTTATTATTTCTAGACTAGTACGATGGAATAATTAGATTATCAATTAGTCTATGTATTTATATATTAGACCTAGATTTTTTAGCCGTAGTTATTTTTCTTCAGTAAAACAACTTTGCCCTGATTTTTCAAATAGTCATAACTTTTTACTCGTTCATCCAAATTAGATGAAACCAGCGCCTAACTTGAGTTTTATAACTCCGATTTAGTTGATTCTTTTTGCAAATCGAAGCTCTTGACTTAAACTTTCTCATAAGACCAAATTCATATAATTTTGGTACTGTTAGAAATTGTTTTATGTTGCAAGAGTTATTTGCTTGGTTTTGATGTTTTCCGAATTGTCTTCTTCGTTCTTTCCGATATTTTGAGTGATTGCTTATGTGTGGTTACTATTGCTTGATTACGATAGATTGACCGGAGTGTGACGAGTAGAACTATCAAGAGTTTTGAGTGCGAATCATCTTCATCAACAGTACAGACAAGTTCACACTTTGACCATACTTTTCATTACCCAATTTTTATGCATTAGTTTCACCCTCAAACATTGCATGAGTGGGATTGATAACATGTGGGTTTTGGGAAGTAGTCGATGAGGTAGGAACCTATTGCCCTACATTCAAACCTTGGGAGTTACCTCTGCGTTATGCTCATACTTCTCTGCTATGCTCGTAGACGTGGATTGGTTTGAGTGTATTCATGACAGATGTGAGTTTGTTAATTAATGGTTCAACTTAAGGTGGTAACTTTAATACACATCTGGGTGGATTGCTTGTGGGCACCTGGAGAATCCAGTGTTGTCCTAGGATATCCCGGAGGACCCATGTGATCATCCTATGGCCCGCCACCCAGGCTCAAAGGGATCATAAGATTATTCATGCTAGAAACTTCCGTGTGCAGCAACAAGCCATTATGGGCTCTGGCATAGTTGAGTAAGTGGCGTGAAGCTCTTGAAGAGGTAGACTAGCAGATGTAGTGGGTTGTAGGTGGTACTGTCTATCCAGAGTAGAGAGTTAATGCTTCAGAAAGACTATGTCTCAGTCATCCGTTTCTCAAACACCATGAAGTGCGAGAAATCCAACGGAGGAGATCGAGTCTTGTGGGGAAAAGTGCGCAAACCTCTGCAGAGTGTACAAACTAATCATGATTAGCCGTGTCCCCGGTTGTGGATGTCTTGAGTATCTGGTTCTTGAATTATCATGTTGATCTCATCACTTTATTTAATTAACTGGTTGGGTTAATGATTATTCTAATTGGGATTGAGTTGGAGGAACCTTCTCAATAATTTCAACAAACTATGTAGTTAAATAAAACTTATTCCTTTGTTGTAGGGAAAAATTGGCTTTATGCAAAAATAAACCTAGAGCTTTCCACCAGCCAAATATGCATGTAGTGATAGTCTTTATTCATCATTGCTCTATGGTGTGAATTTGCCAGTACATTCAATGTACTGACCCTTTGTGGCTGCAATGTCTCGTGTTGCAAGATCTTACAACGAGTAAGTGATACATTAGGGTTACGATTTCTATACTCAACTTTGCCATTGGTGTTGATGGGAATCGATAACCTTGTTGTTACTTCCGCTATTTGGATTGAGGTAATAGTATTTATGTTATTTTATACATGTGATTTACCTCTATTATAAATCCTCGAGTACTATGTGTGTCAGCATACCGATCCAGGGATGACACTTAAGCACAGAGACTTGATCCATTCGGGTCGGGTCGCTACAGAGTGAAGCGCCTTTGGTAAGTGGAATTTGGTAAGGAAACATTTATATAGTGTGCTGAAATTTATTGTCACTTGTTGCTATGGAAAACAATCCCTTGAGGGTTCAGGGTATCTTCACCTTGTCTGGAACCACAATTAGCAACCCCTCAACCTACTGCACCTAATGAAAATATTGAACATGAAATTCCTTCGGGTATGATAGTACAACTGCTAGCTAATCCTTATGCACGAGATGGAACCGAACATCCTGATATGCACTTGATATATGCGGAACAAATTTGTGGATTGTTTAAGCTTGCAGGTTTACCCAGGGATGAAGTGATTAAAAAGGTTTTCCCTTTATCTTTGAAGGGAAAAACATTGACATGGTATAGGCTATGTGATGATATTGGATCATGGAATTGGAATCTTTTGAAATTGGAGTTCCACCAAAAAATTTATCCTATGCATCTAGTTCATCGTGATAGGAATTATATATATAATTTTTGGCCTTGTGAAGGAGAAAGTATTGCTCTAGCTTGGGGGAGGCTTAAGTCAATGTTATATTAATTCCCCAATCATGAGCTCTCAAAAGAAATTATTATCCAGAATTTTTATGCTTGGCTTTCTCGTAATGATCAGACCATGCTTGATACTTCTTGTGCTGGTTCATTTATGAAGAAGGCTATTGAATTCCGGTGGGATCTTTTGGAAAGAATTAAACGCAACTCTGAAGATTGGGAACTCGACGAAGGTAAAGAGTCAGGTATTAAACTTAAGTATGATTGTGTTGAATCTTTTATGGATACTGGTGCTTTTCAAAATTTTAGCACTAAATATAGATTTGACTCTGAGATAGTAGCCTCCGTTTGTGAATCATTTGCTACTCATGTTGAACTCCCTAAGGAGAAGTGGTTTAAATATCGCCCACCTATTAAAGAAGAAATTAAAAAACCAGTACCAGTTAAAGAAGAAACTATACTTTATAATGTTGATCCAGTTGTTCCTTCTGCTTATATTGAGAAACCACCTTTCCCTGTTAGGATTAAGGAACATGCTAAAGTTTCAACTGTGGTTAATAAAAGCTATATTAGAACACCTAAACCTGATGAACAAATTAAAGTTGAACCTAGTATTGCTATGGTTAATGATCTCCTGGAAGAAGATATGGATGGGCATGTTATTTACTTCTGTGAAGAAGCCGCTAGAATTGATAAACCTGATAAAAGAGATAAACATAGACATGTGGTTGGCATGCCTGTTATTTCAGTTAAAATAGGAGACCACTGTTATCATGGTTTATGTGACATGGGTGCTAGTGTGAGTGCTATTCCTTACACTTTATATGAACAAATCATGAAAGACATAGCACCTGCTCAGATAGAAGAAATAGATGTTACTATTAAACTTGCTAATAGAGACACCATATCACCAATTGGGATTGTTAGAGATGTTGAAGTCTTGTGTGGGAAAATAAAATACCCTACTGATTTTCTTGTTCTTGGTTTCACACAAGATGACTTTTGTCCCATTATCTTTGGTAGACCTTTCTTGAATATAGTTAATGCTAAGATAGATTGTAAGAAAAAATCTATTGGTGTTAGCTTTGGTGATGAGTCTCGTGAGTTTAATTTTTCCAAGTTTGGAAGAAATCATCATGAAATATAATTGCCTATTAAGGATGAATTGATTGGTCTTGCTTCTATTGTTGTTCCACCTACTGATCCTTTAGAACAATATTTGCTAGACCATGAAAATGATTTACATATGCATGAAAGAAATGAAATAGATAAAGTTTTCTTTGAACAACGTCCTCTACTTAACACAATCTGCCTATTGAAACTCTGGGAGGTCCTCCTCCACCTAAAGGTGATCCTATGTTTGAATTAATACAATTGGCAGACACTTTAAAACATGCTTATCTTGATGAAAAGAAGACATGTCCTGTTATTATTAGTGCTAACCTTTCAGAACATGAAGAAGAAAGATTATTGAAAGTTCTAAGGAAGCACCGAGCTGCTATTGGATATACTCTTGATGATTTAAAGGACATTAGTCCCACTCTATGTCATCACAAAATTAATATGGAATCTGATGCTAAATCCCTTGTTGATCACCAACGTCGGTTGAATCCAAAAACTAAGGAAGTGGTAAGAACGGAAACCTTAAAACTTATGGAAGCAGGTATAATCTATCCTATAGCTGATCATAGATGGGTAAGTTCTGTTCATGGTGTCCCTAAGAAAGGAGGTATTACTATTGTTCCTAATGATAAGAATGAACTTATTCCATAAAGAATTGTTACAGGCTATAGAATGGTAATTGATTACAAAAAATTAAACAAAGCAACTAGAAAAGATCATTACCCCTTGCCTTTTATTGATCAAATGCTTGAAAGATTAACTAAGCACACACACTTTTGCTTCCTAGATGGATACTCTGGCTTTTCACAAATACCTGTTTCTCAATCTGATCAAGAAAAGACTACTTTTACTTGTCTTTTTGGTACTTATGCTTATAGACATAGGCCTTTTGGTTTATATAATGCACCTACTACCTTTCAAAGATGTATGACTGCTATATTCTCTGACTTTTGTGAAAAGATTGTTGAGGTTTTCATGGATGACTTTTCTATTTATGGGAAGTCTTTTGATGATTGTTTTAGAAATCTTGAGCAAGTTTTGCAGAGATGTGAACAAACAAATCTTGTCCTGAATTGGGAGAAGTGCCACTTTATGGTTAACGAAGGCATTGTCTTGGGTCATAAAATTTCTGAAAAAGATATTGAAGTGGACCAAGCTAAGGTTGATGTAATTGAGAAAATGTCATGTCCTAAGGACATCAAAGGTATTCGTAGTTTCCTAGGTCATGCTGGTTTCTATAGGAGATTTATCAAACACTTCTCTAAAATTTCTAGGCCTCATACTAATCTTTTGCAAAAGGATATTCCTTTTGTTTTTGATGATGAATGTTTAGAAGCCTTTGAAACACTCAAGAAAGCCTTAACATCTGCACCTATTGTTCAACCACCTGATTGGAACTTGCCTTTTGAAACTATGTGTGCTGCTAGTGATTATGATGTTGATGCTATTCTAGGACAAAGAATTGATAAGAAACTTAATGTTATTCATTATGCTAGTAAAACTCTAGACAATGCTCAAAGAAATTATGTTACTACTGAAAAAGAATTCTTAGCAGTGGTGTTTGCTTGTGATAAATTTAGATCTTATATTGTTGATTCCAAAGTAACTATTCACATAGACCATGCTGCTATTAAATATCTTATGGAAAAGAAAGATGCTAAACATCGACTTATTCGTTGGGTTCTCTTGTTACAAGAATTTGATTTACATATCATTGATACAAAAGGAGCTGAGAACCCCGTAGTTGATAATTTGTCTAGGCTTGAAAATGTGCTTGATGGCCCACTACCTATTGATGATAGTTTTCCTGATGAGCAATTAGCTGCAATAAATGTTGCTAATAGTACTCCTTGGTATGCTGAGTATGCTAATTACATTGTTGCTAAATATTTACCACCCAGCTTTACATACCAGCAAAAGAAAAAATTCTTCTATGGTTTAAGACATTACTTTTGGGATGACCCACATCTTTATAAAGGAGTAGATGGTATTATTAGACGTTGTGTACCTGAGCATGAACAGGGACAAATCCTACAGAAATGTCACTCCGAGGCTTATGGAGGGCATCATGCTGGTGATAGAACTGCTCACAAGGTATTGCAATCTGGATTTCAAGGATGCCCGTAAGTTTGCCTCTTCTTGTGATGAATGTCAAAGAATAGGTAATATCGGTAAGTGTCAAGAAATGCCTATGAATTATTCACTTGCTGTTGAACCATTTGATGTTTGGGGATTTGATTACATGGGACCTTTTCCTTCCTCTAATGGGTATACACATTTTTTGGTTGCTGTCGATTATGTTACTAAATGGCTAGAAGCCATTCCAACCAGTAGTGCTGATCACAACACCTCTATTAAAATGCTTAAGGAAGTTATTTTCCCAAGGTTTGGAGTCCCTATATATTTAATGACTGATGGTGGTTCACACTTTATTCATGGTGCTTTCCGTAAGATGCTTTCTAAGTTTGATGTTAACCGTAGAATTGCATCACCCTATCATCCTCAGTCTAGTGGTCAAGTTGAACTTAGAAATAGAGAAATAAAATTAATTATGCAAAAGATTGTTAATAGGTCCAGGAAGAATTGGTCTAAGAAATTAGATGATGCACTTTGGGCTTATAGAACAACATATAAAAATCCTATGGGTATGTCTCCTTATAAAATGGTTTATGGAAAGGCTTGTCATTTGCCTCTTGAGTTAGAACATAAAGCATATTGGGCAGTTAAAGAACTCAACTATGATTTCAAACTTGCTGGTAAAAAGAGGTTATTTGATATAAGCTCCTTAGATGAATGGAGAACCCAAGCTTATGAGAATGCAAAGTTATTCAAAGAAAAAGTTAAAAGATGACTGTAACATCCCAAAATTCTAAATTATGGAATGTTATATTAAATGGATAGATTTGATTGATTGTTTGATTGATTGTCTGAAAGTGAGTGAATTCGAACTTTTTGAAAGTTAAATGAGAGGGAATAAAAGGACTTTCCCCAAACTTCCATTTTTGTATTTATGATCTCCGTGAATTCAAATTCTTTTCAAATACAAAACCCTCGAGAGAAGATGACATGACTTCTTCCATTTAAATAAATGAAAAAGGTTTTGAAAAGATTTGAATTTCATTTGGAAATAGTTTTAATTCAGAAACTTCAAGCAACTCAATGATTTTCATGAGAGAAGATAAAATGACTTCTTCAAATTATATGAAATATGAGTTGGGAGTTTAAAAGGATCAAAATTTAAAATCCTTTTGAAATTATTTTCAATTTGGAGTTATTTGGGTTTTATTCAAATTATTTTTCTCCAAAAATAAAATATACATAAAATAGGGTAACATGATTCCCTACATCAAAAAATTGGAGAGAAATAAATTTGAATTAATTTTGGTATTTTTATAATGATTTTTATTGGATTTTATTAGACCAGTAGCACTCTTTGAATTATCTGAATTTGTGTGCATTTTATTTAATGCTAGGAAAATGTTCAACTTGTAGAAAATCTTTTTCTGAAAATTCTGATATATAATATGCCTATATAAAGTTTTACTTTTATTTTCGCTTTTCATTTTATCGCTTTCTGTTAAAAAAACAAATAACAAATCTGCGCGCGCCTGAAACTAAATGTCGCCCGCGTGCGCATCATAGTACTAGCGGGCGCCCTATCTTTTCTTTTTCTTTAACCTAAGTGGGCCAGGCCCAGCCAGCCTTTTCTTTCCAAATTTTCTTTTCTTTCTTCCTTTGAAAAAAAAACTACCGTGCCACTGTACGCGCGCGGCCGGGCCAAACTTTTAGCTCATGCGATCTTTTTCAAATTTCATCTGCGTACATATAGATTTAGGCCCACATTGCCTAGCTTTTAACCATTAAGCCTTTTCTCTATCAATAAATATAGACCCATAGAGCCTCCAAAAATTATTCGATTAGGGTTAAATCAATATTTTGGTTTGACTAGATTCTTTAAGAAAAGTATATTTCTCCTCTCCGGCGCGACTTCTGGAAATTGTATCTTCTCTCCAAAGTCGTCTTTTCTCTGCCTTATAAAGGTATCTTTTTTGTTTCTTTCTTTTTCTTCTTCTAATACTTCTGTAGTTTATTATTTTTTAGACTAATACGATAGAATAATTAGATTATCAATTAGTCTACGTATTTATATGTTAGACCTTAACCGTAGCTATTTTTTTTCGTAAAACAGCTTGGCCCTGATTTTTCAAATAGCCATAACTTTTCACTCATTTATCCAAATTAGATGAAACCAGCGCCTATAGCTTTGTCTCGTTTTCACCTATCCAGTGAACCTATCACATCAACTATTTGAAATTTTAAAATTTCAAATTTTGTTTAGATTTATATTCCGACTTCTTTTGATCATAACTTGAGTTTCGTAACTCTGATTTAGTTGATTCTTTTTGCAAATCGAAGCTCTTGACCTAAAACTTTTTGATAAGGCCAAATTCACATAATTTTGGTACTGTTAGAAATTGTTTTATGTTGCAAGAGTTATTTGCTTGGTTTTGACGTTTTCCGAATTGTCTTCTTCGTTCTTCCCGATCTTTTGAGTGATTTCTTATGTGTGATTACTATTGCTTGCTTACGATAGATTGACCGGAGTGTGACGAGTAGAACTATCAAGAGTTTTGAGTGCGAATCATCTTCATCAACATTGCAGGCAAGTTCACACTTTGATCATATCCCTTTTATCACCCAGTTTTTATGCATTAGTTCCAATCCTCAAACATTGCATGATTAGGATGTCATTAACATGTGGGTTGGGAAGTAGTTGATGAGGTAGAACCTATTACCCTGTTACATTCAAGCCCTTGGGAGTTAATTCTACGCGTTGCTTAATTTGCTATGCTATGCTCATAGACGTGGTTTGGGTGAGTGAAATCCATGACAGATGTGAGATTGTTAATTAATGGTTCAACTTAAGGTGGCAACTTAAATACACATTCGGGTCGATTGAGGCACCTGGAGTACCCAGTGTTGTCTGTATTTTTGGAAATCCCGGAGTACCCGTGTGATTTTCCTATAGACCGCCACCCAGACTCAAAGGGATCATAAGATTATTCATGCTAGAAACTTCCGTGTGCAGCCACAAGCTATTATGGGCTCTAGCATAGTTGAGTAAGTTATGTGAAGCTCTTGAAGAGGTGGATCAGCAGGTAGAGGGTTGTAGGTTTGGTATGGTCTGCCCGGAGTAGAGAGTTAATGTTTCTGAAAGACTGTGTCTCGGTCATCCGTTTCTCAAACACCATGTAGTGCGAGAAATCCAACGGAGGCGATCGAGTCTTGTGGGGAAAAGTGCGCAAACCTCTGCAGAGTGTATAAACTAATCATGGTTAGCCGTGTCCCCGGTTATGGACAATTTTGAGTCTCTGGTCTTTGGATATTCATGTTGATCTCAACACTCTATTTAATCAACTTGATTGGGTTAATGATTATTATTTTGGGATTGAGTTGGAGGAACCTTGTCAATATTTTCAACCAACTTTGTAGTTAAATAAAATATATTCCTTTGCAGTAGGGAAAAATTGGCTTTCCGCAAAAACATTATAACCATAGAGCTTTTCCACCATCCATATATGCATGTAGTGTAGCTATTATTCATCATTATCCTCTGGTGTGAATTTGCCAGTACATTCAATGTACTGACCCTTTGTGGCTGCAACGTCTCATGTTGCAGGATTCTTACGAAGAGTAAGTGATACGTTAGGGTTACGATTTCTACACTCAACTTTGCCGTTGGTGTTGATGGGAATCCACAACCTTATTGTTACTTCCGCTATTTGGATTGAGATAATAGTATTTACGTTACTTTATACATGTGATTTACCTCTGTTATAAATCCTCGAGTACTGTGTGTGTGTCAGCATACCGATCCAGGGATGACACTTAAGCATAGAGACTTACCGTCTGAGGTCGGGTCGCTACAATGACATGGCAAAAGAATTCAAAAGCGTGACTTTAAAGTTGGAGAATATGTTCTTTTGTACAACTCTCGTTTTAGATTTTTTTGCAGGAAAGATCCTCTCGAAATGGGAAGGCACATAATCATCGAGGAGGTTTACCGGTTTGGAGCCATCAAAATAAATAACTCCGAAGGTACTAACCCGAAGGTTGTCAATGGGCAACGAATAAAGCATTATATCTCAGGTACGCCTATCAATGTTGAAAGTAATATTATCCAAACTTTGACACCAGAAGAACACATAAAAGAGTCCTTCCGAACACTCCAGAATTGTGAAAATAAAGAGGTATGTGATACAGTAAGTAAACGGACTCCCAAAAATCCGCAAAAATATTTTTTATCAGTTTTGGAATATTTTAAAATTTTGGAAATAAAGAAACTTCCAGGAAGCGTCCCTGGTGGGCATAAGACACCGGTGGGTTGTGCCCACCTCTGGGACACCCTTCGTACTCCGTTTTTCTACCATATACTTGTCCTCCAAGATAAAAAAAAATATATACTTCCTGAACCTATTGATCACTGTATCGCGGAGAAATCCTCTGTTCTCTTTTTCCTTGTTGTTTTCTGTCAGATCCCATCTACCATGGCCTCTTCAAGCTCCTCCAAGGACAAGTTCTTCAATCATTAAACCATATTTGCGGGAAGTGGTGCAACACCCTCAGGTCATCCAGATGCATGAGGGGGTGCTTCACCTCCGCGATGTGTCGTGTCCCAAGGGGATGGGAACTGTGGAGGCCAGGCTTGAAGCTGTGGAGCAAGACGTCTTTTGGTGCAAGGGGATGGTGGAGTGTGGGCTCAATGCCAATCACCTCATGATCACGGACCTTTCCCGTGATCTCGAGGTGGATGGAAATCCCATGAAGGACATCATCTTCACCCTCAACGAGCAAATCAACTTTATCCAAAGCTAGATCTATGATCTTGAAAACCAAGTCTTTGAATATGACGCAAGGTTTAAAGGTATGAGTTTGGCTGCTGGTTGCAGGACTCGTGAGACTCACTCCTCCTCTTATGATGGTGGGCCACTGCCATGGAAATCTGATGACAAGATCTCTCCTTCATCGCCACCATCATCTTCTTCAACACCAAAAGAAAATTGAGTATCGGGTATGGGCACTCCCCTTGGCTTCCGCCATGCTTGGGGGAGGTGCCCTAGTCATCATCCCACTATCCTTTTGCTTTTACTTATCCTAGTTCGATCATTTGCTTTTAGATGAAATAAAGTTTAGTTCGATCCTTTCTTCTTTGAGAGTTTGCTTAGTGATCTATCCTTGTAATCGTGTGAAAGTTATATAATGAAGTTTAGTTTGAGTTTTTGCTTTCTTTACTTTCATGTTGCAAATAAAGAAAATAAAGAAAGAAAGAAAAAGAGGAAGGAAATAAATGAAGAAAGGAAATAAATCAATAAGATTATATACTAATCTTATGGTAGGTGATGGCACCACATAAGGAAAAGTATAAGTAGAAAATTTTATTAGAGATTGACAAACATAGCATTAGTCAATGGTGCAGCTCATGAAAGAATTAATAAGGAAAGAGAAGATTCACATATAGATATACTATCCGAGAAATCTTTTGTGATTGTGAGCCCTCATCAAAATATTATATGCCAAAATTGTTGACGTTGGACAAGGAAGACAACTTAATGATTTATGTTTGTTTATATTCACATAGAAGTCATATTGTCATAGATCCTTTAACATGTGATGCTTGCCCCTATCTTTGCTAGCCAAAAATTCCGCACTAAGTAGAGATACTACTTGTGCATCCAAAAACCCTTAAACCCAAATCTTTTTCAAGTGTCCACCATACCTACCTAGGGATTGAGCAAGATCCCTCAAGTAAGTTGTCATCGGTGCAAAAAGGCAATAAAAATTGCTTCTAAAAGTGTGAGATCATTTAGTGTAAGAGAAAATTGAGCGTTGTACGAACTTGGATGACAAAGAATAAAAGCGACATACTACATAATAAAGGTTGTCATCTTAAGGGGCAATACAACATGATGTTATCTTGCACTAAGGGATTGAGCATACAAACAAATAAGCGCATGGCAACCTCTGCTTCCCTCTGCGAAGGGCCTATCTTTTACTTTTATGCAAAGAGTCAAAGTTTTTCTCTCTATTCCTTTTATTTTTCTCTTTTGGCAAGCATCATGTGGTGAGGAAAGATCTAGGCACATATGTCCAGTTGAATATAGATGGCATGAGTTATTATCGTTGACATCACCCTTGATGTGAGTATGTTGGGAGGCGAAATTATAAGCCCCTATCTTTCTATGTGTCCGGTTGAAATGTTTTGCTCATGGGTATGACGTGAGTGTTAGCAATCATAGAATACTATATGATGGTTGAGTATCCGGACTTTCCTAAAGGCTCTGACACGTTACGCTTCCTAAAAAGATGATGAATTGTAGTTGCAAAGTTGACTGAGAACATAGTTTGTCGGTTTCTAATAGAGTTTTTGCTTTATACTTCGATTGTGTGATGAACTATTACTTATTCATGAGAAGTATATGATAAAAGTTCTATGATAAAAGTCCTATTTTGAATGTTGTTGCTGTTATAATAATCAACATGATGCTTCTATGCCCGTATTTTGTTTTTATCGACACCTCTCTCTCAAAGCATGTGGACATGTTTTTCGATTTCGGTTTTCGCTTGAGGACAAGCGAGGTCTAAGCTTGGAGGAGTTGATACGCCCATTTTGCATCATATTTTCTTACTGTTATTTATAATGTTTTTATCCATAATAATGCTTTTTGAAGTAATTTTAATGCCTCCTCTCTCATAATTTGCAAGGAACATACCAAGAGGGAGAATTTCGGCAGCTGGAAATCTGGACCTGGAAAAGCTACGTCGGGCCACCTATTCTGCACAACTCCAAATGAGCTGAAACTTCACGGAGATTTTTATGGATTATTTAAGAAATATTGGAGCCAATAAACACCAGAGGGGGGCCACCAGGTGGGCACAACCCACCTGGGCGCGTCCTGGCGGGTTGTGGCCTCCTCGGCCCACCTCCGATGCCCATCTTCTGGTATATAAGTCATTTTGACCTAGAAAAAAATTAAGGGGAGTACTTTCGGGGCGAAGTGCCGCCGCCTCGAGGCGGAACTTGGAAAGGAGCACTTTTACCCTCCGGTGGAATGATTCCACCGGGGGAAGTTCCCTCCCGGAGGGGAAAATCATCGCCGTCATCATCACCAACAACTCTCCCATCTTGGGGAGGGCAATCTCCATCAACATCTTCAACAGCACCATCTCCTCTCAAACCCTAGTTCATCTCTTGTGTTCAATCTTGTTACCGGAACTATAGATTGGTGCTTGTGGGTGAGTAGTAGTGTTGATCACATCTTGTAGTTGATTACTATATGGTTTATTTGGTGGAAGATTATATGTTTAGATCCATTAGACTATTTAATACTCCTCTGATCATGAACATGTTTATCATTTGTGAGTAGTTACTTTTGTTCTTGAGGTCACGGGAGAAATCATGTTGCAAGTAATCATGTGAACTTGATATGTGTTTGATATTTTTATAGTATGTATGTTGTTATTCCCTTAGTAGTGTCATGTGAACGTCGACTACATGACACTTCACCATATGTGGGCCTAAGGGAATGCAGTGTGGAGTAGCAATTAGATGGTGGGTTGTGAGAGTGACAGAAGCTTAAACCCCAGTTTATGCGCTATTTCGTAAGGGACCGATTGGATCCAAAAGTTTAATGCTATGGTTAGAATTTATTCTTAATACTTTTCTCGTAGTTGCGGATGCTTGCAGGAGGGTTAATCATAAGTAGGAGGTTTGTTCAAGTAAGAACAACACCTAAGCACCGGTCCACCCACATATCAAAGTAGCGAACACAAATCAAACCAACATGATGAAAGTGACTAGATGAAATTCCCGTGTACCCTCTAGAACGCTTTGCTTATCATAAGAGACCGTTTTGGCTTGTCCTTTGCCTCAAAACGATTGGGACACCTTTCTGCACTTTTGTTACTATTTTTGTTACTTGCTCATTACAAATTATCTTGCTATCAAACTACTCCGCTACTTACAATTTCAGCACTTGCAGACAATACCTTACCGGAATCTACTGTCATTTTCTTCTGCTCCTCGTTGGGTTTGACACTTTTACTTATCGAAAAGAGCTACAATTGATCCCCTATACTTGTGGGTCATCACATGCTTGGGTGTAATAGATCTAATTTTCAAAGAATCAACCTAAAGAGAAATTCTATCAACGTTCCTAGCCAAATCATCAATCTTAAGCAATTTTTTCTTCAACCAAAGCATTGAAATTCTTTTTGAGAACTCATAAAATCTTTAATACTATTCTCAAGATCAGAGGGCATCTTATTATAATTTCCATAATAATTATTGTTGGAATTACCATAATTATTAGAGGAATTACTAGGAAACGACCTAGGATTAAAATTACCTCTATAAGGGTTGTTACCAAAATTGTTCCTACCAACAAAATTCACATCCATAGATTCATTATTATTCTCAATCAAAGTGGACAAAGGCATATCATTAGGATCAATAGAGGCAATCTTGCTAGCAAACAATTTTATAAGTTCATCCATCTTTCCACTCAGAACATTAATCTCTTCAACAACATGCACTTTTTTAGTAGAAGATCTTTTGGTGTGCCATTGAGAATAATTAACCATAATATTATCTATAAGTTTAGTAGCTTCTCCTAAAGTAATTTCCATAAAAGTACCTCCCACGGCCGACTCTAAAATATTTCTAGAATCAAAGTTCAATCCGGCATAAAAAATTTGTATGATCATCCACAAATTTAAACCATGAGTAGGGCAATTATGTATCATCAATTTCATCCTCTCGCAAGATTGTGCAACATGTTCATGATCAAGTTGCTTAAAATTCATAATATATTTCCTAAGGGAGATAATTTTAGCGGGAGGAAAATACTTGGAAATAAAAGCATCTTTACACTTATTCCATGAATCAATACTATTCTTAGGCAAAGATGAGAACCAAGTTTTAGCATGATACCGTAGTGAGAACGGAAATAGCTTTAATTTAACAATATCATTATCCACATCTTTCTTCTTTTTCATGTCACACAACTCAACGAAATTATTTAGATGTGACGCGACATCCTTTCATAACAAGATTCAACAAAGCAACATTCATTTCATAAGATTCCGCACTAGTGACGGGAGCAATCAGAGTACTAATAAAATCATTATTGTTAGTATTGGAAAAGTCACACAATTTGGCATTCTCATGAGACATCGTGACAAAGCAATCAATCTAACACGCGAGCAAACAAAAATCAAATGAGAAGACGAATGGAAGAAGGGCGGAGAAATGGGCAAATCTTTTCAAATATCGTTTTAGAAATGGGGGAGAGGAAAACAAGAGGCGAATGGTGAATGATGTAATGCAAGAGATGAGAGTTTATGATGGGTACAAAGATATCAAATACAAAGATATCAAATCATGCATATAAAAATTTAGAGAAGATTCAAATAATATTCATAGATAAGCTGATCACAAATCCACAATTCATCAGATCTCGACAAACACACCGCCAAAGAAGATTATATCGGATAGATCTGCAAGAACATCGCGGAGAACATGGTATTGAGAATCAAAGAGAGAGAAAAAGCCATCTAGCTACTAGTTATGGACCCATAGGTCTGTGGTAAACTACTCACGGTTCATCAGAAGGGCAATAGAGTTGATGTAGATGCCCTCCGCGATCGGATCCCCCTCTAGGAGGATGCTAGAAAAGGCCCCAAGATGGGATCTCACGGGAACATAAAGTTGTGGCGGTGGAAAAGTATTTTAGTGGATGCCTCTGGTGGTTCTGAAATATATGTGAATATATAGGAGGAAGATCTAGGTCAGGGAGTCACCGAGGGGCCCACAAGATAGGGGGAGCCCCCCTAGGGCGCGCCCTCCATCCTTGCCGCTGCCTCGTGGCTCTTCGGACTTGGACTCCAAGTCCCCTGGGTGTCTTCTGGTCTAAGAAAAATCATCGTGAAGTTTTATTCCGTTTGGACTCCGTTTAGTATTCCTCTTCCGCGAAGCTAAAAAACAAGGAAAAACAGAAACTGGCACTAGGCTCTAGATTAATAGGTTAGCCCCAAGAATAACGTAAAATAGGATATTAATGCATATAAAACTGTTGGGGAACGTAGCATGCAATTTCAAAAA
Source organism: Triticum aestivum (assembly GCF_018294505.1). Taxonomy (NCBI): domain Eukaryota; kingdom Viridiplantae; phylum Streptophyta; class Magnoliopsida; order Poales; family Poaceae; genus Triticum; species Triticum aestivum. Next base: position 443,831,889 of record NC_057800.1, on the reverse strand, counting down.
AAATTCTATGATCACACAAGATCTATCTAGGAGATGCATAGCAACGGGAGGGGGAGAGTGTGTCCATGTACCCTCGTAGACCGAAAGTGGAAGCATTAGGTTAACGCGGTTGATGTAGTCGAACGTCTTCACGATCCAATCGATCTAGTACCGAACGTACATCACCTCTGAGTTCAGCACACGTTCTGATCGATGACTTCCCTCGAACTCTTGATTCAGCACATGTTTAGCTCGATGACGTCCCTCGAACGGCGTCGTGATGGTGATGGTGATGTGATCCGCGGAGGGCTTCGCCTAAGCACTACAACGCTATGACCGGAGGAGTAAACTGTGGAGGGGGCACCACACACAACTAAGAGAATAACTGTTGTGCTTTGGGGTGCCCCTGCCCCCGTATATAAAGGAGGGGAGGAGGAGGCCGGCCACCAAGGCGGCACGCCAATGGGGGGGAGTCCTACTAGGACTCCACTCCTAGTAGGATTTGCGCCCCCTTTTTTCCTTTCTCATCGGAGGGGCAAAGGGAAGGAGAGGGAGAGGGAGAGGTAAAGAGGAAAGAGGGTCGCGCCCCCTCCCCCTTGTCCAATTCGGACTCCCTTGGGGGGGCACCCTGCGGGCTCCCCTCTCTTTCTCCCCTATGGCCCATGAAGGCCCATTACTTCCCCGGGGGGTTCTGGTAACAACTCGGTACTCCGATAAATATCCGAAACATCCTGAAACCATTCTGGTGTCCGAATACTATCGTCCAATATATCAATATTTACCTCTCCACCATTTAGAGACACTTCGTCATGTCCATGATCTCATCCGGGACTCCCAACAATCTTCGGTCACCAAAACACATAACTCATAATACAAATCGTCATCGAATGTTAAGCGTGCGGACCCTACGGGATGTAGACATGACCGAGACATATCTCCGATGAATAACCAACAGCGGAACCTGGATGCTCATATTGGTTCCTACATATTCTACGAAGATCTTTATCTGTCAACCGCAATAACAACATACGTCATTCCCTTTGTCATTGGTATGCTACTTGCCCGAGATTTGATCGTCGGTATCATCATACCTAGTTTAATCTGGTTACTGACAAGTCTTTTTACTCGTTCCGTAATGTATCATCCCGCAACTAACTCATTAGTCACATTGCTTGCAAGGTTTATAGTGATGTGCATTACCGAGAGGGCCCAGAGATACATGTCTGATACTTGAAGTGACAAATCCTAATCTCGATCTATGCCAACCTAACAAACACCTTGAGAGACACCTGTAGAGCATCTTTATAATCACGCAGTTACGTTGTGACGTTTGATAGCACACAAAGTGTTCCTCCGGTATTCGGAAGTTGCATAATCTCATAGTCAGAGGAATATGTATAAGTCATGAAGAAAGCAATAGCAATAAAACTTAATGTTCATAATGCCAAGCTAACGGATGGGTCTTGTCCATCACATCATTCTCCTAATGATGTGATCCCGTTCATCAAATGACAACATATGTCTATGGTTAGGAAACTTAACCATCTTTGATTAACGAGCTACTCAAGTAGAGGCATACTAGGGACACTTTGTTTTGTTTATGTATTCACACATGTATCAAGTTTGCGGTTAATACAATTATAGCATGAATAATAAACATTTATCATGATATAAGAAAATATAAATAATAACTTTATTATTGCCTCTACGGCATATTTCCTTCAAAAACATTCAAAACAGGTAATATAATAGCATGGGACAATAAAAAATATAGATACGTTGGAGACATATCAGTACGTAACTTGCAGCTCTAGCACATAGTGGTAAATCTTAATGCATAGTTGTGTCAGAAGTTGCTAGATCTTGCATGACTCCTTTCACACTACTCTCTACAATAGGGTGCCATCTTTATGTTAGGACGCATAAATTTTGACTGAAATACAAAATTGAACTCGGTTTTATGATATAATCAAACAATAATGCCTTCAAATAAAGCATATCATGCACATGCACACCTGACATCACACAAATGTATTGTAGGACTTCAATAGTCCAGGAACTCATGCTAAAATATTATCCACATGAAAACATGTCAGGTTTTTTGAACACCAGTAGAGACACAAGCGCTCATATACATGCGCATACACTCACCCCTATGAACACCCACACACAGACTCTACCCCTATGAGCACCTCTGAAAGACTGAGCCGGCATATCATCTTAAGATTTACGAAGTCACCGTAGGTGCCTAGTTGTCTATGGGAACGTCTCTTCCCACTGAATGCGCATTGCCGGAAAATTCTGAAATAAATTCAGGAATAAATGCGAGCACCCTGATTTGAACCATAGTGGGCTGAGGATACCACAGTCCCTCTAACCATCCAATAACTGGTTGGTTCGCGAACACATGTCAAGTTGGATGTGTACATGTGTGTGGAAACAAAGTTCACGGCTAATTAGGCAAAGATTCGTGTGCTGTCTATGGAACATAAATGTGCACAAGCCTATCATGCAGGTCGGTTATGGGTAAAATTGTCGTCCATGGCCCCATGCAGCAAATGTGAGGTTGATAAGGCCCAAGCCATCTAACATGCAAAATAAAATTAGCAAAAAAACACATTTTCTAAACAAGGCCACAATCCACGACAAGGTCGTGCCTTGCTGATAAGGCCTCATTGCCGACGCGGAAAAACACAATCCGAGACCCTGAATTATGGGACCTCCTATGCGCCGCTCGTTACGGCACACAACCACCCCTTCGCACAGGGCGCCGATTGGGCCGGCCCAATGACTGCACGAGTGGACGCTAGCGAGCAGGAGACCACGCGCTACCTCCATGTTTGAACCTAGATCTTCAAACTTTGAAGCTCATAGGTTAGCTAGGTATGGTGTTACTCTTCCTTTGGGGAGACATATATGGTTGGGGCATCCTCATGATGCTGATATTATCCCTGTAAACATTCTAACCATGCAATAAAGACCTAGCTATCCTTCTAAAAAAAGACCACGCGCTGAGCCAGCGAACCAGAAAAGATGCACATGTGAACCAGACCCATCTAACCGTGGAAAGACTGGACCCGACGGATTGTAGCGCACCGTACTGTAGCAAAAATAAAATAAGATTATTAAAAACAATTTTTAAAAATAAAATAAGATTATTAAAAAAAAATTTGAAAACAGAAGTACTTTCAAATTTTCTGAACTTTTTTGAAATTCTGAACACTTTTAAAATTGGAAACATAATTTTGTAAGGCGAACATTTTTCAATAAAATCCAAACAAATTTGGAAAAGGGAATATTTTCTCAATTAGTGAATAAATTTTTGAAACAAGATCATTTTTTGAAATTCCTAGCATGTTTTGAAAACACAATCATTTTTTGAAATTCACATACATTTCTCAAGACCGTGAACATTTTTGAAGTTTTGTTTTTTGAAAAACAAGAACATCTTTTGAAATTTAGAACGATATTTGAAAAAGTTGAACATTTTTTGAGAAATGCGAACAAAATTTGAATCTATGATTGTTTCGAAAATGCAAAAAATTGAATAATGTGAACAAAATTTTGAAATTTTGTTTTTTTAAAACACTAACATATTTTGGAAATTTCCAAGAAATTTGTGCAAATACGATTTTTTTAACATTTCTTTTTAAAAGAGACAAAACTTGAAAAAAAGAAACATAAGAAAACGGAATTGAAAAAGGAAAAAGAAGAAGAAATAAACTGAACAATAGGGGGGCGGTTTATAAACTTTCTAGAAGGTTCCATATCCGGTAAACCGTTCCTACAAGGTTCCGACAACTGGACCGTGAAAGTTATGCGTACAACACAAATGAGCTGGCCTAATCGCTCAGCCTATCTTTTTTTGAAACCTTGACCGTAGAACAATCGTTCTACGGTATTTTCATTAAATTAAAGTGAGTACATAAAAAGAGAAAATAAAATACATCAGGCATGAAGTCACCTTCAACCAACACCCTCTCTAGGAAACTGAATAATAATCATATTACAAATGGATTTCTGACCAGGACTTGAGGTGCTCTACTTTCCTAGCTTTGGCTCGAAGTTGTGCTTCCCAAAGTCTTTCTTTCACATAGTACTTCCAGGTATCTAGACATGCTGGAGTGGTTCGAAATATTTTGTCATTTCTTACAGTCCAAATGCCCCAGCAGCTTGATAGAATGATATCCAGCGCAATGTCTTGTGGTAGATGTCTGGAGATGTTTGAGATCTCATCAAAAGTGGAAATGCCCCTTTGTCTGGCAGGGGCAATAAAGTCCCAACATGAGAGTGAAAATGAGCAGTCCCAGAAAAGGTGACCCAGAGTTTCTTCAACTACCTCAGAGCAGAGAACACAGGAATAGTCTGGTAGATGCATATTTCTTCTGGATATCATATTCCTGGTGTTGATCTTATCATGAAGTAGAAGCCAGAAAAATATATGATATCTGAGTCGACAGGTAGTTTTCCAAAGTTTTGAAAAAACACCATGCTCAAAACTGGGTCCCATTATATTCTTGTACATCTTCATAGAGGAGTAGTGCTAAGTGGACCAAGTATATTTCCAAATGTCCCTATCTGTGGAGATCTCTCTGGTGGCTAGCATTGCAAAAAGCTCATTGAATTGGTTGAATGCTTGACAAGATAATGGTAGATGGAATGACAAGCTGTGATCTTGTTGGTTTGTGACTTCAACCATGGAAGTGGCCTTGTTGCGTGCATAAGAGCAAAGTTCAGGGAATTTCTCTTGCAATGGTTGCCCAGCCCAATTATTAGACCAAAAAGTAATTGTATCACCGGTGCCAGGATTACATATTGCTTTACTTTTATAAAGAGGAAGCAACTTAAGCATCGATTTCCACCAGAACGAACCAATCATTCTATCACTTGGGAGAGAGTCTGGATAATGAGTTTCCCAAATGATATTAACCCATGGGACATCTTCCTTATTGAAAAATTTGTGGAGGAATTTCATCAGAAGGGCTTTGTTGTGGATAGAGATATCCAAAATGCCCAATCGACCATGTGCTTTAGGTTTACAGATGGAATCCCAAGCAATGAGGGCAGGGCCAGATTCCAATGTACCATACTTTCTCCAAAAACAATTCCTTAGGTAGCAAATGAGTTGTTGGATGACACCTTTAGGTAAGGTAAGTGAACACATGAAGTAGATGGGCCTACTAGCAAACACAGATTTGATGAGAATGAGTTTGTCTCCACTAGAAAGCATGGTTGAGTAGCTCAGCAATCTGTTTTCAATCTTTCTCATCATAGGCATGAAGTCCACTATTTTGGGTTTGATGAGGCAAAGTGGTAGACCCAGATATGTGTGAGGAAGGGTACCAATCTTACAGCCAAGCAGAGTTGATAGAGCAGCCATCTTCTAAGGAGTGTTGATAGAGATTATAGTAGATTTCCCATAATTTACTTTGAGTCTAGTGTAGGCAGCATAATGCAATAGGAGATTCTTGATGTGGTTCAGTTGAAGAGGATCAGCATTAACAACCAAAATGGTATCATCTGCATATTGGATGATTGGATAATCAGGACATGATTGGTGTAGCAGAGGAGAGGAGATCATTGAATTTGTCATTGCCTCATTGAACATGGTTTGTAACATATCAGCAGCCAGGACAAAGATGAGGGGAGATAAAGGATCACCTTGTCTAACACCCTTCTTGCATAAAAACTGTTTCCCTGGGACACCATTAAGAAGGACAGATGAGAAACCAGTACCATAAATCATTTTGATCCATTGAATCCATGTACTCCCAAAACCCTTAGCTTGCAGAATCTCAATAATGGTTTCATGGTTGAGCAAATCAAATGCTTTCTCAAAATCCAATTTCAAAAGGATAATCTGTTTTTTGGATTGATGGCATTGATGGATATATTCATAGGACCAAGACATGCAGTCTTGAATGCATCTGTTATTGAGAAAGCCATACTGATTTCTGTTAACCAGTTTTAAAATAATCTTCTGTAATCTGTTAGCCAACAACTTAGTAAGGATTTTCAGGGTGCAATTGAGTAGTGAGATGGGTCTGAACTCAGCAGGAGTGGCCGCAGAGTCATTCTTGGAAATCAGAGTAATGAAAGAATAATTGATGCTTTGTAGATTAACAGTCCTTGAGTGAAAGTTATCAATTAATCTGTAGAAATCTGGGGCAATGATTGTCCAACAGGCTTTGAGGAATGCAGCATTGAAGCCATCTGGGCCAGGTGATTTTTCAGGAGGCATATGATGCACCACAGCATCTATCTCTGCTCTAGTGAAAGGAACTTCAAGCTCAGCTAGGTTAGTCTCTGCTTGGATGAGGTGATGAAGTAATAAAGGGTTGTGAGGTGAGACAACAGTGCCCAATCTCTTTTTGAATGCTCTGAGGAGAATAGCGGCTTTGGCATGATGGGTGTGATGTTCCTGGTTGAACTCATCTCTAAGCATAGCAATGCAATTATGTCTGTGCTTAATAGTTGCTTTTGCCTAAAAGTATTTGGTATTTGCTTCCCCAACCTTAATATTTCTGATGGCGGATCTTTGCTTCCAATAGGTACGCTGTTGCTTAAGTATTTCTGCCAGATGCATCTTAAGGTTCTGTCTCCCATTATCCTCCATAGTGCATAGAGGTCTGCTGTCCTCAAACTGATCATAGCATAGAATCATGAAATTAGTGTTCTCAATAATCTACTTGAGGTTGGAGATATTTCTAGACCAAATCTTGAGCCCCTTCCTTAACCTTTTGAACTTGGAGGCAATAATCTTAGCACTATCTGTATCATCAACATCTTGAGTCCAAATCTGCTTAACTACCTCATGAAAATCACTGTGTTCAATCCAGTAGTTTTCAAATCTGAATATATTGGATTTGGGGATAGTGGTACCAATCTTGACCATGAAGGGGACATGTTCAGAGGTGGTTTTGGCCAAAGGATAAGCCATGGTGTGAGGGAAGTTAAGGGTCCAAACTTCAGAGGTAAAGCACCAGTCCAATTTTTCCAGCAAAGGTTGATCTTGCATATTGCTCCAAGTAAAATTCCTACCCTTAAGGGGGATTTCCACTAAAGCCAGATTACTAATGGCTTCATTAAAGGCCAACATATCATTGATGTTGCCACCCTCATTACTCCTGCTATGAGGATATCTGATGTGATTAAAATCACCCATCACCAACCAGTTGTGCTCATCTAGCATTTGAAAGTTTCTGAACCATTCCATCAAATTGCCTCTATCCTCACCTTGGCTGGGTCCATACATATTGGACAGTATCCATGAGTCACCATTATGTTTGGAAGTGAAAGTGACAGAAAGGGCATAACTGTTCCTGTGATATAATTGCCCAGAGAAAATTTTGTCATTCCAAGCAATGAGCAGACCACCAGAGGCCCCAACTGAGGGTAGATATTCAAATTTATTGAGTTTCTTAGGACAAAAGTTAAGCAAGTACCTACTGTCAAAATTCTCTCTCTTGGTTTCTTGGAGATAGAGAACTGCACATTGTGATTCCTCCATTTTATTCTTGATGGCAGTCCATTTCTTAGGATCATTCAATCCTCGAATATTCCAATTAAGTACTGTCCATTCCCTAGACATGATCTAATGGATTTACTTTTAGCATCTCATATTGTTCCCCATCTATCAGGGCTCTATCAAAACTCATGCAAAACGACAAGTAAAATCTGACAGCAGATCCACTAAAAGGGACATAAGTGGCATTAACCAGACAAGTAGCATCATCACAGGCCAGCAGAACATTCAGGATACTTAGTAACATGAGCATACAAGTCATTCCCATGGATACAAATCTCTGAAAAGCTGAAACACAAAAGTGCTAAACTGCCCTGTTTACAAAAGCTGTAATTCAAAGCCTAGATGTGAAATTCTAGGATGTAGCTTTGCTTCCTTTATCAGCCTCCTTCTCCTTAGTGGCTACTTTGGCAGCTTGGGTGCTCTTGATTTCTTGGGCTTGTTAGATAGAAGCTCCTCAGAGGTGTCCTTTGCCGGTACCTTACAAAAAGAAGTATTGAGACTTTTAACAACTTTGGCAGGTAAAAGTGGTGGCAGTGCATGACAAGCCAGACAGTTCTTATCAGTACAAGTTTTTTGTTTAAAGCCTTTAGAGAGATTTTGAAGTCTGCAGCTTCTTCTTACCTCAGAGTCAACCAGAGGAACTTTTTCCTTTCTTTTCTTGTGGTTGAGAGTAGCAGGTGTAGAAGAGGCTGGTTGTTCTTTCCTTTGTTCAGAGCTCAAGGGAGAGGTGACTTCTTGTTCCATCTCCATCTGTACCACAGCATTGTCCTCAGAGTCAGATACAGGACAAATAGTAGGTATCACAAATGGGAGGGTGTTATCATCAGAGTAACCTTGCTTAATGATCTCCCAGACCTTAGAAGTAATAAACTTGTTGATCCATTCAAACTTATCAGGAGAAAGAAATGATACTGAAAGAAAATTAACCCAATCCACTGATACCTTGATGTGACTATGATGGTCTTCTTTAGGAGCAAAGTGTTGCTCCTAAACTTCAGCTCCTTCAGTACCCAGCAGCTCCACAACATTGACCAGCTTGTTGTTGTTGTTTGAGACAGTTGTCAACACCATCATAGCCTCTACATCAGTACCTACAGGAGCATAATCCGGAAGGTAAGATGGAAAGGGGAAACCAGGTGGGGCTGACATGTCAGAGGAGCCAGAAGATTCACCTTGCTGCTCAATATACTTTGTCTCTTTGGGAACCATGCCGACTAGTGTAGTCTGAGCAGTATCTGGTTCAATCTGATTAATCTCATCATTGTTCTGCTCTTGTGTGATCTTCGCAGGACTGTGGGAATCAGCCAAGTCTGTAGTCTTCTCCTCTTGAACAGTGGGAGGAGAGGCCAGCTTGGTTGGATAGTGTTGGGATCCAATCATTAGCTCCAGGTTCATAGGATCCTCCTCTCTATCAATTGCTGGTGAAATGTGTTGTCTGACCATCAACTGAAAACTCATGTCCATAATGGGCTGTATCTGGGCCATCACATTATTTTGCTCCTCAAGTGGGGGGACTGCTACAGCCAAGACCTCAGGCTCATGTTCAATCAATAGTTGGGCCGGCCCACCCATGAGATTTAAATCAGGTATCCTTGGCGCCAATGGACCCACAATGGAGGCACCAGTGTTGCCACTGCTATCAGACTGTCCTAGAGTCAATGTGAGGCTACTCTGATTGCCCTGCACATCCATATTCTATTGATCTTCATCCATAGGAGCCATTAGATCTTGGAGTTCCATAATTTCACCAGGGTGCAGCTCCTGATCAATTTCTGGGTTAGCTTCTGGCATAGCCCAATGGCCCCATCCTGGCATCTCATCTTGTTCCTCCTCTTCATTCATCTCCTCATTTTCTTCCTCATTCAGAGCTAGATTGAGGTTGAGCTGAGGGACTGGTTGTGCATCAGCCTCATGTTGTTGAATAGGACCCAAAAAGTGATTGTGTTGGTTGGGGTGGTGGTTAGCTTGCACTGACATAGGATGTGGGTTACCATGGGGTGGGATAGGATCTTCATCATGAGGTTCTACCTCAATCAACTGCTGCTGCAGAATCACCACTGGAATAGTGAGTGAATCAGAGTTCTCACCATCTCCAAATACAAGACTAGTAGGTATGTCACTCAATTCTTGCACTTTGATTTTAACCATCTGATTAGCTTTCAAACTTCTCACTCTGTCCCACATCACAAACTTCCCAAATTTACTAACTGCCTTGTTAATTTCTCGGATATTCCTTCTATCAAAGGGAAAGCCACATAACAAAATCCATACTTCCCTGGTCAAAACTAATTTCCTCTAGTTCAAACCTTTGTCATGATTTTGAAAGATGACATGCACATCCGTAAAAAGGTGGGGACTATTAGCAACTAGCTCATCCCGATCAAAGACGCTGCCCAGCTGAATATATGCCTGTCCGAGGGGGCATGGAATAATCTCTAAAAACTCCAACCCCTTATCAGTCAAGAAATCAGTGAGTACCTCTCGGACCGTGTTGAAAGCCACCGGTAGATTTGACATAGGAACTATAGACGCAATCGCCCAATCTTCATGCAGAGGCGTCGGCGCACCAGAGAGCACATAGGTGCGAGCAGGCCTTCCTTCCACCACAATGCCTTGATGATTTGGTGGAAGAAAGGGTGCGGGGTCGAAGGGGAAGGTCGCCATGGCAGAAGTGAGGTCAAGAGATCTGGTTGCGGGTGGAGGAGATGAGGGTAGGACTGCAGCCTGGAGACGACGAGCAATGGAATGCGGAGAGGCAGAGTAAAGAAGCGAGCTAACTCGGGAAGGAGCAGAGAGAGAGATATCTTTACGTTGATTTGGCCTCTGATTGACAGCTCCCGCCCTCTCCGCAGCGGGAACAATGGCATCCTGCCTCGGAATGCCAAGCGTGAGGACTGGGCCTTCCTTGGGCTGATGGGCCGAGAAACAATTTTTAGCAACATGGCCCCATTTCTTACAGAGCATACACTTAATGCGATTTGTGCAGCTGGGCCTAGCATGGCCCAAAGTAAGGCAACGCACACAGAAAGGTTGCTGCTCTTTTTAAAATTGCTGTGATCCCGCTCCGGTAGGATTATCCAATGAATGATTATTATGGCCATAATTGCCAACAAATTCCTTAGATGTCGCTCTGTTAGCATTGATGGGAGGAATTGGGGATGATCGACGATCTCTATGATCTGAATCCAGGAATCTACCAGGAGATCTCAAGGTATCCAAGTAAGATTTTCTTGGATGACGACGAAAAACATGGGTCCATTCATCCTCTTTTTCTTGGAGATATTGATCAAGATCCCAACATGAGTTAGGGCCCCCATTGCCCCAGAGGAGGAAATTAACATTGAGCAAAGGAAGAGAGATATTTCCTCCTTTGATGATAGAGTAACCAACCTCTTTGGATGAAATAGAGAATCTAAAAGACCAATTTTGTAACAACTGAACCCTAAACAGTGAGGCTCTGCCCCCGAAACAGGACAAGAGAATGGTGCTAACCGATTCAGTTGTGAGTTTGATCCTTGATCTAGTGAATTCTGCCACGAGCAGAAACTCCTCTTGATCTTGTCCCTCTTCATAGTTGATGGTGACACCCCACTTCCTCCAGATATCAGCAGCGAAATCTTGCCCAATGTCGAAGTTGAGATCCGCCAGCGCCATGGTGTTGAATCAAATGAAAGATGGTGGTTGGTGGCCGGCGTGGCCGGAGTGACCAGCGTCGCGAGTGTCTCCGGCGTGGGAGGTAGGTGGACGCCGAGGCCGGCGTGGCCTCCGGCGGGCGTGGGGGCTAGGCGTGTGAGGTTGGAAAGAGCCACCACCTTTCTTTCATCGGCAGCAATCGCTCAGCCTATCGACTGTCCCATGTACAAATGTACGGCATTTTGACGCAAAATGCGTGGAATCGGGAATTCCCTGAATTATGCCCACCTGTCAACATGACTGACCTAGTATTCCCACCAAAAGAAAAGAAAAAACCGATTGATTCAGTGAAATGACGGTCGTTCCCCTAGAGGTGAGGTGATCCAGTTTCGTCTCAAAGCTTTACATTCATGTTTCAACGAAGCACATCATAATGTCACCTAGCGTAATTAACAACGATACATTCCGCGTGTTCAGAGAAAATATTAGCTCCATTGATAGTTAAGAGTCAAAACTCAGTCCTCGCAAAAAAAAGAGTCAAAACTCAGCACTATGTAATGTATGTAGTACACCGAAAAGGGAAAATTGCTTTTGGAGACAGAGCTCCATGGAAACTTTCATTTGCAATTTTTTAAATTCATGTTTCTATGCTTGAAAATTTTCTGAAAAAATGCAGATATACACGAAGGCATAACATACATGTGTGTAAATTTTTAGGACAAAATATGTTGAAATAAGGTTTGTGTGCAAAAAAAAATCTAAGTTTTTTAGCACATGATACTATTTTTTTTGTGGGAAGCACATGATTCTATTCATCCCTAAAGTTCATGAATTTATTTTTTTGTACAGGTTGCATTTCAAGGTATTTCATCCTGAATTTTTACACATATACATTTCATCCTTGTATATTTGCATATATTTTTTTTCAGTTTTTTTCTGAAATAGGATAGTTTAAGTTTTGAATTTTTCAAAAAATCCGGGCTACATGGATCACCAAAACGCGTCACCCAACGAAAAGCTGATGATTACTTCGCTGGTTTACGAAAGTTTAGTGTGTGTAAATATAAATATTGCCCGGCCGGGGGAGCGAATATAATCCTGGAAAGAACGGAAGCAGACAAGCTTTTGATTCCTACCGGCCGTGGAGGAACAAGCAAATCAAATCGATCCTGATGCCCAGGAAGAGAGACGACGATTCATCAATCGACGGGGAATTTCACCTCCTTGTCGGGCTGTTCCAAGATGCCCCAGGTACGTACGCACGCACCGGCGGGGGGCGACCGTCCGCCGTGGTCGCAAAAGCGCGTGTGCGGCATCACCTTTCCACCGGTATGGCATGCTCTGGGTGCAGTAAGAACGAGGCAGTGCTGATGACTGCCTTGGCACGTATGATGCCATGATCGATAGCGGTCCATAGTGTGACTAACTATTCGTAGATTCTAACGCAAATTCAGCCAATCACCGGGTCGATCGAATCTGATGCTGTACTCGATCCTTGTGGTGCATGGACAAGACTTCATGTTGGCAGCAGCCAGCAGCATCTCGGGTACGCAACTCAAGGGCGTGATACAGTGCTGATGCTTTTGCACGTAATAGTTGGACTTGTGCTTGCAGTTGCAGATCCAAGTTTTCAACCTGTAACCCACGTCCCAACAAGTCTCCACCCTGATCGACAGTTGAAGGCATCGACTTTGAACAGTAGCCTACAAGAAAAAGGAGTCATGAAGACGGATGTTTACGTCAACCTTGGGATGCGTAGATAGATTTAACTAGTCGATCAATCAGCAGCAGGGTAGAACGTGACACCCTTTCCAACAGGCAAAATGCCTGAAATCCAGCCTAGAACCATGGTATGCTGGCAGATGAGCATGGGACAGTCATAGGTCTCCCAAGCTTGACGTAAACATCCGTCTACATGACGACTAGATCATGCATGACTCCTGATTCCTCACTTTTTTTTGAAGCGAAAACACTTCACACACGACACTTTGCTGGACGACACTTAGACGATGGCTAATCTAACAGGCTGGTGATGTTTAGCCTTGTGCTTGAACGGTGGATATGGTGTGTCGTCTGTATTTCGTGTGGTACATGTCGTGCATGTAGCAGTGCTCTTTTTGAAGGGTTCCTGATTCCTCACATGTGACGTCAGTAGGCAAAATGGGCCCATTTTAGACTGCCAATTAAGCGCCGACGTTCATGAAACGTGAAAGAGCCGTAAGCCCAACAGTGTTGCCAATTGATGCGTGAACCAGAAATTCCGCAGTGGGAACAAGCTGATATTGAGTACTATCCTTGGTAAGCATACCTACGGCGGTAACCCTACCCACTTAAGTTCGAGACACTAGCGTCGACAACGAGGTGCCTACGGTGACTTCACAAATTTCAAGATGATATGCCGGTTCAGTCTTTCGAAGGTGCTCATAGGATAGGGTCTAGAGTGTGCGTGTGTGCGTTCATATGAGTGAGTGTATGCACGTGTATATGAACGCTTACGTCTGTACTGTGTTCAAAAAACCGTAAAGTAAGAGCATCTACAGCCGGGCGCCACAAACCCACCTCAAACGCTCAGCCGGACGGCCGGATCAGTGACCAGTCACAAAAATGCTACTCAGCCGGGCTTCTCAAACGGGCCTTAAACGCTCGGTCTGACAGGACCCCTCATATTCAACCCAAATTTGGGATGGATATGGGGGCCCCGGGCATGCCCGTGGCGTCCGCCACATCGGACTGCCGATGGATCTCACACGGAATCACCCGGAAACCCGGCGGTCTGACGGACGGCTCCTCCGGTGGGGGGTGTGAACGTCGCGTGGCGTCCCTCCAACTCGTCGCCCGAGGTCAAATCCGACTATTTAAGCCGACCGACGTCCCCCAACCCTAGCCACATCCACCTCCTCCCTCTGCGCGCCGCCAGCCTGAGCTCATCGACCTATTTTTCGCTCCGCTGTTCTTCCCACGCCATCCGGCTTTGCCACGGTTCGGCAAAGGAAGACCACGTATCCTATGCTCATGCTGTAGTGCTGGATCCAAATTGAGCAGGAGATCTGGGTGGGGAGCGCGACCCACATTGCTGCCGGCCTGCCTCCTGACTCGCCGGAGCCGGTGAAGGAGGAAGAGGAGCAGCAAACGACTCCGATGGAGGTGGCAGATCCGGAGGAGGACGAGGCGGAGCAGCTAGAGGAGGAGTTGGCGCCGGCTCTGGGCTTCACATGGAGGATGCGGAGGCGGAGTTCATGGTAACCCAAGCGACCGAGATGGCGGAGTAGCAGGCCATCCTCAAGTCCATCGAGGATGAGCCGTACGTGGAGTCCAACCGATGCTTCCTCCAGTAAGAACTTGCGGAGTCCGATGCGCTCTTCAATGAGGTGGAAGCGGAGATGGAGGCGGAGCCCGACGCGGAGCAGCCGGAGGAGCTGGAGCTGCAGCTACCACCCATGTACCCGGAGCCGGGCACGTAGATAGTGGACATCTCTTCAATGAGGATTTGGGGTAGTATAGGTTGATATATGTAGGATTTTCTTGTTTGCATGCTTTGTATGGATTTAAGATTTCAAATATGAGGTATCTAGATGTAGAAAAGTAAATTTGAGGAGTGACCGGTGACTGCCCGCTGATGTGTCCAGGTGCGTCCGCAGGCGTTTGATGGGCCAGATTTGCCAAGTCTGGTTGTAGATGCTCTTAAAGAAGATAGTTTGAAACTATCCTTTTTAGCTCGAGGCCATATGAGCTGGAGTGAATAGTAAAATTTAAAAAAAATCAAAAAAATTGTTTGTTTTTGGACAAATGTTTTCAATGCTTGAGAAGTTTTTTTCGTGAAATTGCATTCATGGAAGTTTTCAAAAAATTCAATGTTATTTTTGGAGTGTTGATCTTGTTTTTTTATTCATCACTTTGACAAATATCATTCCACGATGAAACATTGCAAGAATTTAAAACATCTATCGAATTTTGCTACAAAAGGTCAGATTTTTTTTGGGAGGGGGGTGATTTTGCTGTTCACCGGAGCTCGAGCTCAGTTAGTCCGCATCTGAGATAGTTCCACATTCTTGGGGGCCGTATCTTACATCATGAAACTTTTCTTTTGAGAATAACTCTTCTATTACACAAAGTTCTACAATCTTGTCCAACAGTGTTGAAGACGCCCTCTTGGCCAGAGGCAAGCCACACAGAAGTACAGCCTTGTGTCCTATCAAATTTAGCCATAAAACGACTAGTACAATTGGAAGTATGATGAATATGAGTAATACAAGAACCACATTCCTCCATACTATCTTTTATCTCTCTAATCAAAAATCATACTCCACTCTATTAGCCCCTGCGCTTTTGAACAATGAAACCGCTTCCACACAATCCCATTCAACAACTATTGGGAGGTAATTCCATTGTAATGCGAGCAAAAGGCCCTCTTTAATAGCATGCATTTCAGACTCCGTGATATCATCACAACAAACCACCTGCTGGCAAGAGAAAAAAGTAATGGAAGCATCATGATTCCTAAGAACCATAGCTATGCCTCCTATTCTTCGAGCATAGAGACATCAGTGTTTAGCTTCACATGCCTAAGAACGGGAGGGGACCAAGAGCCTACATCGAGTATCACATTGTTATTACATATGGATTTTGTATATGCGGAGAGAAAGAGTTAGTAACCATTTTCCCCTTTACTTGTTATGCGCTTGGGTTGACCATAATGGGTACAATGAAGATAGGTAGCTAGTTAAGAACCTTGTAGAAACCTCAACCTGCGCATTTTGAGTGTAGTACTTCATTCCTCACATGCCAAATCCTCAACAGAAGCATCAATAGCCAAACTCGCATCGCCTCACTTACCTCGCAGACTAGTTGGACAAACCACTCTGCACCCATCGGTTTGATATTTGTCAGGACAAGAAGCTACAATTGCTCGGCCATGGCTTGCCACAACATTTTTGCATTGTTACAGGCACAAAAGGTGTGAAAAGTGTTTTCATCATCGCCTCAACAAACCGGACAAGTAGCCCTTTCCTCAAGATTGTGTTTGGATCTATTGTTCCAGGTTGCAAGTGAGTTGCTTGCCAGCCTCCAAGAGAAGGAGAGTACCTATGGTGTAAGGATCTGGGTGTGGCACTATTCCAAGCTTAACCTTTCAGGCCAACCGGGGATAGAGGCGCATTCAAATCCTACTTGCATCGTATATATTTAGAACTCACACATCATCGGAGAGGCTATGGTGTTGATGTACAAGCCCTCCGTGATCGAATCCCCCTCCGGTAGATCGCCGGAAAAGGTCCCCGGATGGGATACACGGGTACAGAAGGTTGCGGCAGTGGAAAAGTAGTTTCGTGGCTCCCCAAGATGTTTTTAGGGTATAAGAATATATATATAGGCGAAAGAAGTACGTCGGAGGAGCTACGAGGGGCCCACGAGGGTGGGGGGCGCGCCCTCCTACCCCGTGGCCACCTCGTTGCATCTCTGACTTCCACTCCAAGTCTCCTGGATTGCGTTTGTTCCAAGAAGATCCTCACGAAGGTTTCGTTCCGTTTGGATTCCGTTTGATATTCCTTTTTTGCGGAACACTGAAATAGGCAGAAAAAAGAAACTGGCACTGGGCCTCCGGTTAATAGGTTAGTCCCAAAAATAATATAAAAGTGCATATTAAAGCCCACTAAACATCCAAAACAAATAATATAATAGCATGGAACAATAAAAAATTATAGATACGTTGGAGACGTATCACTACTAACTACGGACCCGTAGGTCTACAAAAGACTACTCACGCATCATCGGAGAGGCGCCAATGAGGATGATGAACCCCTAGAGTTTCTGGAACTTGCGGAGGCTGGAATTGATTTTCATCGACTCCCCAAGAGTTTCTGGAATATTTGGGTATTTATAGAGCAAAGAGGCGGTGCAGGAGGCCATCGATGTGGGCACAACCCACCTGGGCACGCCTGGGGGCCCAGGCGTGCCCTGGTGGGCTGTGCCCCCCTCGAGGCACCCCCTAGGTGCTTCTCCGGCCCATTGGGTGTCTTCTGGTCCATAAAAATTCCACAACAAGTTTCGCAGCGTTTCGACTCTGTTTGGTATTGATTTCCTGCGATGTAAAAACAAGCAAAAAACAGCAAGTGGCACTGGGCACTATGTCAATAGGTTAGTACCAAAAAATGATATAAAATGATTGTAAAACATCCAAGAATGATAATATATCAACATGGAACAATCAAAAATTATAGATACGTTGGAGACGTATCAGCATCCCGAAGCTTAATTCCTGCTCATTCTCGAGTAGGTAAATGATAAAAACAGAATTTTTGATGTGGAATGCTGCCTAACATGTTCATCACATATTCTTTTCTTTTGTAGCATGGGCATTTGGACTTCTATATGGTTTAAAGCAATATTCTAGTTTTGACATGAGGACTTTAATACTCAAGCATATCAACAAGCAACCATGTCTTTCAAAATATCAACACTAAAGCAAGTTATCCCAAGCCCGTTATGCTCAGTCATTGATCAATTCATGAAACACACTCAAATATTAGCTACACCCAATGCTCAAGTACGATCATAGTGCCACTTAGTTGGTGCTTTATAAGAGAAGATGGAGACTCAAATAAAAATAAAAATTGCATAAAGTAAAAGAAAGGCCCTTCGTAGAGGGAAGCAGAGATTTGTAGAGGTGCCAGAGCTCAAAGCGAAAAAGATATAGATAAAACATTTTGGGAGGCATGCTTTTCCTTTCAACGACAACGACCGAGTAGTTCCCAATACTTCCCATGCTAGATATATCATAGGCGGTTCCCAAACAGAAAATAAAGTTCACTCCTTTTTCCACCATACTTTCACTTTTCATGGCTAACCGTATCCACGGGTGCCTTCCATACCAACACTTTCCAAGAAATTTATTATTTGACAACATAAAGTAAATTCATTTTTCATTTCGGGACTGGGCATCCCTAATATCTTTGTCTTACTCTCCTGCAATGACAAGTGAATAAACACTCATCTTGAGAATAACATATCTAGCATGGAAATATATCAGCCACCCCCTGCAGTTTCATGAGTGGTACGAGCATACAAAAGAGAAATTTATTTTGAAAATTAGATATGGCACATACAAATTTGCTTAAAGCGGCAAAAGAATACCGTATATAGGTAGGTATAGTGGACTCATGTGGCAAAAACTGGTTTATAGGATTTTGGATGCACAAGTAGTGATCGTACTTAGTGCAAATGAAGGCTACCAAAAGATTGAGAAGCATACAACCAAGAAACAAAAAATCTCATAAGCGACCATTAAGCATAACTAACACGGAATAATGCACCACAAGTAGGATGTAATTTCATTGCATAACTATTGACTTTCGTGCTTGCATAGGGAATCACAAAACTTAACACCAATATTCTTACTAAAGAACAATTACTCATCAACATGACTCACATATTATATCAACAAATCTCAAAACTATTACAAGGAATCAAGTTTATTTTGTCCAATGATCTTCATGAATTTTTTTATTATATCCTCCTTGGATATCTATCACTTTGGAACTAGTTTCATATGTTGCTTTTAATAAGCTCAAACAAATATAAGTGACGATCATGAGCATCATATTTCTTTCTCTCAAAATAATTTATCTGAAGCAAGAGAGAGTTTCTTAAAAAATTTCTAACTCTCAAACAAATCTAAGTGAAGCATGAGAGCATTTCTTCAAAAATACAAAAGCACACCATGCTCAAAAAGATATAAGTGAAGCACTAGAACAATTCCATAGCTCATAAAGATTTAAGTGAAGCATAGAGAGCAATTCTAACAAGTCATAGCATAATTTGGCTCTCTAAAATAGGTGTGTCCAGCAAGGATTCGTGACTTTAAATAAAAAGCAAAACAAGCAAAGACTCATATCATACAAGACGCTCCAAGCAAAACTCATAATATGTGATGAATAAAACTATAGTTCCAAGTAAAATAACGATGATCGTTAGAAGAAAGAGGGGATGCCACTCGGGCATCGCCAAGCTTAGTTGCTTGCTTCTCTTTGGATAATAGCTTGGGATGCCATGGGAATCCCCAAGATTAGGTTCTTCTTACTCCTTATTCCTTAATCCATCGTGATCTCACCCAAAACTTGAAAACTTCAATCACACAAAACTCAACAAAACCTTCGTGGGATCCGTTAGTATAACAAAGCAAATCACTACTATAAGTACTATTGCAAACCCATTCATATTTTATTTTTGCATTATATATACTGTAATCCAACTTTCCTGTAGCTTATACCTCCCAATGAAAACCATAGATTCATCGAAGCATACAACGCAAAGAAAACAGAACCTGCCAAAAACAGAACAGTCTGTAGCAATCTGAATATTTCAAATACTTCTGTAACTCCAAAACTTTTTAAAAATTATGACAACCTGAGAAATTTGTATATTAATCTTATTCAAAAACAATCAATATTTTATCACGCTTCTGTAAAGATGAAAATTATTTCCGTGAGCGCAAAAGTTTCTGTTTTTCAGCAAGATCAAATTAACTATCACCCAACATGATCCTAAAGGATTTGCTTGGCACAAACACTAATTAAAACACAAAAACACAATCATAACAGTAGCATAATTGTGCAAATACTCAAGAACAGAAAGAAAAAGACAAAAATAAATTTTATTCATTGGGTTGCCTCCCAACAAGCGCTATCATTTTATGCCCCTAGCTAGGCATAATGCAAGGAACTAAGTGTTGTCATCTTTATTTCTAGATCCATATGATGCCCTCATGATTGATTCATATGGTGGCCTAATTCTTTTTCTAGGTAAGTGTTCCATACCCTTCCTTAGTGGTAATTGAAATTAAATATTGCCTTCTTTCATATCAATCACAACACTAATAGTACGTAAAAACGATCTACCAAGGATAATTGGACAAGACAGATTGCAATCAATATCAAGGATAATAAAATCTATGACACATAATTCCTATTTGCAAGAATAACAACATCATTAATTCTTCCCATAGGCTTTTTAATAGTGGAGTCCGCCAAGTGCAAATATAAAGAACATTCTTCAATATCGGTAAAACCAAGAACATCGCATAAAGATTTCAGAATTGTAGAAACACTAGCATCCAAGTCACATAAAGCAAAACACTCATAATTTTCTATCTTGACGTTGATAGTAGGTTCCCATTCATCATGTAATTTTCTATGAATTGAAACATCCAATTCCAACTTTTCTTCTAAAGCTTTCATCATAGCATCAACAATATGTTTAGTAAAAGCTTTATTTTGTTCATAAGCATGGGGTGAATTTATCATGGATTGCAACAAAGAAATACAATCCATCGAAGAGCAATTATCATTAAAGTCTTTGTAATCCAAAAGAGTGGGCACATCACTAGTTAAGGTTTTGACCTCTTCAAACCCACTTTTTTCAATTTTCTCAACAAGATTTTCAGCCTCCGAATTATCAGGACGCCTTCTAGATAAAGTTGACTCTTCTTTAGTCCCTTTATTATCAATATTAATTTTACTAAACAAAGAATCGATAGAAGAAACACTAATCATTTTAATATTTTCATCATTTTTATCTTCTAACGAGATTGGTTTAGCGGCCATTTGATTTACTAGGGTAGCTTGTGCATCGGATACTTTTCCTAGCAAACTTTCAGCAAAAGCATACTTGGATTGGAGATTGCAAACTTCTCTACTAATATCATCAAGTTGTTTTGGTATAGCATCTTGCACAACAAAGTGCTCCTTAAGTTCTTCAGTAAAATATTTATTGTGCTCAAATTGTGAAGTCATACATTCCTCAGTACTTTTATAAATTTCAAGCAAAATATTGGGGTAAGGAGTATCATAATGTTTTCTTTGAGGCATCATGACTACGCAAACAAGAACGCACACAAAAATAGACCCGACGAGAAAACGAAAAACGAAAAAGAGGACGAAAAAAGGACAAATTTTTGTGAAGTGGGGGAGAGGAAAACGAGAGGTAAATGGCAAATAATGTAAATTGCAAGGAGATGAGATTTGTGATTAGGAACCTGGTAGATGTTGATGATGTATCCCCGGCAATGGCGCCAAAAATTCCTTTTGATGTCTGCTTGAACTACGTCGGTATTTCCCCAAAGAGGAAGGGATGATGCAGCACAACAACGGTAGGTATTTCCATCAGTGATGAGACTAATGTTATCGAACCGGTAGGAGAACCACGCAACACCACATAAACAGCTCTTGCACACAAAGAACAAATACTTGCAACCCGACGTAAGAGAGGGGTTGTCAATCCCTCACAGGTAAAAAGATAGGTAAAATTGTAGTAGATTGGGTAAATAGAGCTCGCGGGAATGCGAGATAAAATAAATAAATAAAAATTGCAGCAATTTATTTTTGTATTTTTGGATTAATAGGTCCGAAAATAAAAGCAAATAAAAATAGATCGCGAGGGAAAATATAATAAAGAAGAGACCCAGGGGTCGTAGATTTCACTAGTGGCTTCTCTCGAGAAAAATAGCATATGGTGGGTAAAAAAAATTTACTGTTGGGCAATTGATAGAACTTCAAATAATCATCACGATATCCCGGCAATGCTCATTATGTAGGCATCACGTGCAAGAGTAGTAGACCGACTCCTGCCTGCATCTACTACTACTACTACTACTACTACTACTACTACTACTACTACTACTACTACTACTACTACTACTACTACTACTACTACTACTACTACTACTCCACACATCGACCGCTATCCAGCATGCATCTAGTGTATTAAGTTCATGGAGAAACGGAGTAACGCAATAAGAACGATGAAATGATGTAGACAAGATCTATTTATGTAGAAATAGACCCCATCTTTGTTATCCTTAATAGCAACGATACATATGTGTCGGTTCCCCTTCTTTCACTGGGATCAAGCACCGTAAGATCGAACCCATCACAAAGCACCTCTTTCCATTGCAAGATAAATAGATCAAGTTGGCCAAACAAAACCCAAATATCGGAGAAGAAATATGAGGCTATAATCAATCATGCATATAAGAGATCAAAGAAGACTCAAATAACTTTCATGGATAAAAACATAGATTTGATCACAAACTCAAAGTTCATCGAATCCCAACAAACACACCACAAAAAAGAGTTACATCATATCTCCAAGAGACCATTGTATTGAGAATCAAAAGAGAGAGAGGAAGCCATCTAGCTACTAATTACGGACCCGTAGGTCTGAAAAAGACTACTCAAGCGTCATCGGAGAGGCACCAATGAGGATGATGAACCCCTCCGTGATGGTGTCTAAATTGGATGTGTGGTTTCTGGAACTTGTGGAGGCTGGAATTGATTTTCGTCGACTCCCCTAGAGTTTCTGAAATATTGGGGTATTTATAGAGCAAAGAGGTGGTGCGGGAGGCCACCGAGGTGGGCACAACCCACCTGGGCACACCTGGGGGCCCAGGCGCCCCCTGGTGGGTTGTGCCCCCTCACGGGACCCCTAGGTGCTTCTTCGGCCCACTGGGTGTCTTCTGGTCCATAAAATTCCACAAAAAGTTTCGCTGCATTTGGACTTCATTTGGTATTGATTTCCTGTGATGTAAAAACAAGAAAAAAACAACAACTAGCACTGGGCACTATGTCAATAGGTTAGTACCAAAAAATGATATAAAATGATTGTAAAACATCCAAGAATGATAATATAACAACATGGACCAATCAAAAAATATAGATACATTGGAAACCTATCAGCATCCCCAAGCTTAATTCCTGCTCGTTCTCAAGTAGGTAAATGATAAAAACAGAGTTTAGTGCCAAGTGCGAGTTGCTGTTTTTTACATCGTAGAAAATCAATACCAAACGGAGTCCAAATGCCACGAAACTTTACGGAGATTTTTATGGTTCGGAAGACACCTAACGGGACAAGGCTGCGCTTGGGGGGTGCTCCGAGGAGAGCACAACCCACCAGGATGTGCGAGGAGGCCCAAACGCGCCCTGGTGGGTTGTGCCCACCTTGGGTGCCCCCCGGACCGCCTCTTTTCTCTATAAATACCCCAATATTCCAGAAACCCTAGGAGAGTCGACGAAAATCAATTCCACCCGGCACAGAGTCTAGAACCACCAGATCCAATCTAGACACCATCACGGATGGGGTTCACCACCCCCATTGGTGCCTCTCCGATGATGCGTGAGTAGTTCTTTGTAGACCTTCGGGTCCGTAGTTAGTAGCTAGATGGCTTCCTCTCTCTCGTTTGATTCTCAATACAATGGTCTCTTGGAGATCCATATGATGTAACTCTTTTTGCGGTGTGTTTCTTGGGATCGAATGAACTTTGGGTTTATGATCAGATCTATCTTTTTATATTCATGAAAGTATTTGAGTTTCTTTGGTCTCTTTTATGCATGATTGCTTATAGCCTCGTATTTCTTCTCTGATATTTGGGTTTTGTTTGGCGAACTTGATCTATTTATATTGCAATGGGAAGAGGTGCTTTGTAGTGGGTTTGATCTTATGGTGCTTGATCCCAGTGACAGAAGGGGAACCGACATGTATGTATCGTTGCTACCAAGGATAAAACGATGGGGTCTATCTCTACATAGATAGATCTTTTCTACATCATGTCGTCGTTCTTATTGCATTACTCCGTTTCTCCATGAACTTAATACACTAGATGCATGCTGGATAGCGGTCGATGTGTGGAGTAATAGGAGTAGATGCAGGCAGGAGTCGTTAGGGATGGCAGTTTTGCCCATGGGTACCCTACCCAAAAACAATGGGTATGGGCAAGACTTGAAGAGATCTTCTATCCACAGGTAATGGGTACCCATACCCGCAAAATATAAGGGTAGGGCATGGGTAAGAAATTGTGCCCATGGGCAACCCCATGGATACCCAGGAAAAATTAATAAATGAAAATAACTCCTATAACATGTGGGATTAACATCCAACTCATATGGTCCAACCCTAAATCTCGTATTCCTTAAACAAGTCATAGCTCATAGGCTCATAATCACCTACTCGCCACTTATCATACGTCCTATGTGACTCCTCAAAAAGATGAAATATCGACTCTTCGCTACCAGACTCTTGTCGAACACTCGATCCAGCGATCCCCAATTTCCACCACCACCTTCTACTACGCCGGCCTTCCACCAACCGCTGCTCATACTCCCCTGATGCCTCCAAGAGGCCACCCACTGGAGGAGGCCACATACGTGCTATACTGCTCTACCATGATCACTTGAATTTGGAACTCATTTCTCTACCTCTTAAGAATTTGAATGCTACATATTGTAACCAATGGATACCCATTGGGTATAGGATACCCGATGGGTATGGGCATGGGTGTTAGTTTATATGCATGGGTATTGAAGTGGGTCGGTATAAAAAGTTTCTATGGGTATGGGTTTGGGTAGAAGGAGGTTGTACACGCCCATACCCTACCCATTGCCATCCCTAGGAGTCGTTCTACTAATCTTGGACATGATCCCTATGTAATGATCATTTCCTGGATATCGTCATGAGTATTTTAAGTTTTATCAATTGCCCAACAGTAATTTGTTTACCCACCGTTGCTATTTTCCTCGAGAGAAGCCACTAGTGAGACCTACGGCCCCCGTGTCTCTTTCTCATATTATTTGCCTTCGCGATCTATTTTATTTGCCTTTTATTTTTAGATCTACTAAACCAATACAAAAATACCTTGCTACATTTTATTTTATTTGGCGTTCGATCTATCAATATTTACAACTTTCTCCCATCAACGCACCAATTTCTGGCACTGTTACCTGGAAGGGATTGACAACCCCTTTAACAGTCGGGTTGCGAGTATTTGTTATTTGTGTGCAGGGGCTGTTTACATTGTGTTGCTTGGTTCTCCTACTAGTTCGATAACCTTGGTTTCATATGTGAGGAAAATACCTACCACCGCTATGCTGCATCATCCCTTCCTCTTTGAGGAAATACCGACGTAGCTTCAAGCGACATCAAAAGGAATTTCTGGCGCTAGGGATGGCAGTTTTGCCCATGGGTATGGGTACCCGTGGGTACCCTACCCGAAAACAATGGGTATGGGCAAGACTTGAAGAGATTTTCTATCCACGGGTAATGGGTACCCATACCCGCAAAATATAAGGGTAGGGCATGGGTAAGAAATTGTGCCCATGGGTAACCCAATGGATACCCAGAAAAAATTAATAAATGAAAATAACTCCTATAGCATGTGGGATTAAATCCAACTCATATGGTCCAACCCTAAATCTCGTATTCCTTAAACAAGTCATAGCTCATAGGCTCATAATCACCTGCTCGCCACTTCTCATACGTCCTATGTGACTCCTCAAAAAGATGAAATATCGACTCTTCGCTACCAGACTCTTGTCGAACACTCGATCCAGCGATCCCCAATTTCCACCACCACCTTCTACTACGCCGGCCTTCCACCAACCACTGCTCATACTCCCCTGATGCCTCCAAGAGGCCACCCACTGGAGGAGGCCACATACGTGCTATACTACTCTACCATGATCACTTGAATTTGGAACTCATTTCTCTACCTCTTAAGAATTTGAATGCTACATATTGTAACCAATGGATACCCATTGGGTATAGGATACCCGATGGGTATGGGCATGGGTGTTAGTTTATACCTATGGGTATTGAAGTGGGTCGGTATAAAAAGTTTCTATGGGTATGGGTTTGGGTAGAAGGAGGTTGTACACGCCCATACCCTACCCATTGCCATCCCTATCTGGCGCCGTTGCCGGGGAGGGATTGACAACCCCTTTAACACGTTGGGTTGCGAGTATTTGTTATTTGTGTGCAGGGGCTGTTTATGTTGTGTTGCTTGGTTCTCCTACTGGTTCGATAACCTTGGTTTCATATCTGAGGGAAATACCTACCACCGCTGTGCTGCATCATCCCTTCCTCTTTGGGGAAATACCGACATAGCTTCAAGAAACATCAACAGGAATTTTAGGCGCCGTTGCGGGGGAGGATCTTCAACATATACCAGGTTCCTAATCACAAATCTCATCTCCTCGCAATTTATATTATTCGCCATTTGCCTCTCGTTTTCGTCTCCCCCACTTCACAAAATTTGTCGTTTTATTCACCCCTCTTTTCCTTTCGTCGTTTTCTTGCCGGATCTGTTTTTGAGTGCAATCTTGTTGTGTAGTCATCATGACTCAAGAGAACACCAAGTTGTGTGGTTTCTCAAATACCAACAATAATGATTTTATTGGCACTCCACTTGCTCCTCCCGCCACTAGTGCGGAGTCTTGTGATATTAATACTGCTTTGCTGAATCTTGTTATGAAAGATCAATTTTCTGGTACTCCTAATGAGGATGTCGCGTCCCATCTTAATACCTTCGTGGAATTATGCGATATGCAAAAGAAAAAAGATGTGGACATTGATGTTGTGAAGATGAAATTATTTCCGTCTTCTTTGCGTGATTCTGCAAAAAAATTGGTTCTCTTCTTTGCCTGGCAGTAGTATCGATTCTTGGAATAAGTGTAAAGATGCTTTTATCACTAAGTATTTTCTGCCCGCAAAAATTATTTCCCTTAGAACCCATATCATGAATTTTAAGCAACTTGAACATGAGCACGTTTCAGAATCTTGGGAAAGGATGAAAATTGTGCTAAGGAATTGCCCAACTCATGGGTTAAATCTTTGGATGATCCTACAATTTTTTTTATGCGGGGTTGAATTTTGTTTTTCGTAATCTTTAAGATTCCGCCGCGGGTGGTACTTTTATGGAAATTACTTTGGGTGAAGCCACCAAATTTCTTGATAATACTCTGGCAAATTATTCACAATGGCATACCGAAAGAGCTCCTACTAGTAAAAGGTTACTTCGGTTAAAGAAATTTCTTCTTTGAGTGAAAAAGTTGATGCTCTTATGAAAATGGTTGCTAGTAAAAGTGCTCCTATTGATTTTAATGATATGCCTTTGTCTACTTTGATTGAGCAAACTAGTGATGCCGTGGATGTGAATTTTATCGCTCGAAATAATTTCAATAGCAATGCTTATAGAGGTAATTTTAATCCTAGGCCTTTCCCTAGTAATTCCACTAATAATTATGGTAATTCCTATGGAAATCCTTCTTATAATAATAATAGGAACACCTCTGATCTTGAGAATAATATTAAAGAATTTTTCAACACGCAAAAAGTTTTCAACACTACCATAGAAGAAAAAGTTGAATAAGATTGATGATTTGTCTTGAAGTGTTGACAGAATTTCTCATGATGTGAAAAATCTCAAGATGAAAATGTTTGTGCCTAAGGTTTATGAATCAATTAAAGCTCTTTATGTTTCCATGGATGAAAGTAAGAAAAGAATCGCTATGCTTAGAGCCAAAAGAGAATTTTTAAACAAAGCATTTTATAGTGATTACTTTCGTAAAAGTGATGAAGATCTTAAAATGATTGGTGTTTCTTCTATTAATTCATTTTTTAGTAAAGTTTAGATTTATGAAAAAGGGACTGCAGAAGAGTCAACTTCAGTTAGAAGGCGTCCCGATAATTCGGAGGGTGAAAATCTTGTTGAGAAAATTGATAAAAGTGGGTTTGAAGAGGTTAAAACCTTAGCTAGTGATGTACCCACTCTTTTGGAATACAAAGTCTTTAGTTATGATAGTTGCTCTTTGATTTATTGTATTTCTTTGTTGCAATCCATGATAAATTCACCCATGCTTATGAACAAAATAAAGCTTTTACTAAACATATTGTTGATGCTATGATGAAAGCTCTTGAAGAAAAATTGGAATTAGATGTTTTGATTCCTAGAAAATTGCAAGATGAATGGGAACCTACTATCAAAGTCAAGATTAAAAATTATGAGTGTTTTGCTTTGTGTGACTTGGGTGCTAGTGTTTCCACTATTCTGAAATCTTTATGTGTTGTGCTTGGTCTTACCGATATTGAATCATGTTCTATGAATTTGCAGTTGGCGGATTCTACTATTAAAAAGCCTATGGGAAGAATAATGATGTTCTTATTCTTAAAAATAGGAATTACGTGCCCATAGATTTTATTGTTCTTGATATTGATTGCAATCCGTCTTGTCCAATTATTCTTTGTAGACGGTTTGTACGCACCATCGGTGCCGTGATTGATATGAAAGAAGGCAATATTAAGTTCCAATTTCCTTTGAGGAAAGGTATGGAACACTTACCTAGAGCAAGAATTAGGCCACTATATGAATCAATCATGAGGGCGTCTTATGGATCTCGAACCGGAGATGACAAAACGTAGATCCTTGCTTTATGCCTAGCTAAGGGCGTAAAACTATAGCGCTTGTTGGGAGGCAACCCAATGAATGAAATTTATTTTTGCTTTTTGCTTCGTGTTTTTGAGTGTTAGAACAATTATGATACTGTCATTATTGTGTTTTTATGTTTTAATTAGTGTTTGTGCCAAGTAAAGCCTTTAGGATCTTCTTGGGTGATAGTTGTTTGATCTTGCTGAAAAAAGAGAAATTTTGTGCTCACGAACATAATTCTCACTTTTAACCAGGGTGCGATAAAATACCCATTCCATTTGCATTAGATCAATATACAAATTTATCAGGTCGTCCTAATGTTCAGAATTTTTGAAGTTACAGAAGTATTCAAAATAGTAAAATTTCTACAGACTGTTATGTTTTGACAGATTCTGTTTTCTTTGTGTTGTGTGCTTATTTTGATGTCTCTATGGTTTTATTTGATGAATTTTTGCCATAGAAAAGTTGGAATAAAGTAGATATAATTCTATAACAAAATATGAATTGGTTTGATACAACACATATAGTAGTGATTTGTGTTCTTATACTAACGGATCTCACGAGGGTTTTGTTGAGTTTTGTGTGATTGAAGTTTTCAAGCTTTGGGTTATCTTACGATGGATGAAGGAATAAGGAGTAAGAAGAGTCTAAGCTTGGGGATGACCCGGCATCCCAAGCTATTATCCAAAAGAGAGCAAGCAACTTATTTTTGTCTTTTTCTTTCTGTTCTTGAGTGTTTGCACAATTCTGCTACTGTTATGATTGTGTTTTTGTGTTTTAATTAGTGTTTCTGCCAAGCAAAGCCTTTAGGATCATGTTGGGTGATATTTAATTTGATCTTGCTGAAAAACAGAAACTTTTGCGCTCATGAAAATAATTTTCATCTTTACAGAAGCGTGATAAAATACTGATTGTTTTTGAAGAAGATTAATATACAAATTTCTCAGGTTGTCATAATTTTTAAAAAGTTTTGGAGTTACAGAAGTATTTGAAATATTCAGATTGCTACAGACTGTTCTGTTTTTGGCAGGTTCTGTTTTCTTTGCGTTGTATGCTTCGATGAATCTATGGTTCTCATTGGGAGGTATAAGCTACAGGAAAGTTGGATTACAGTATATATAATGCAAAAATAAAATATGAATGGGTTTGCAATAGTACTTATAGTAGTAATTTGCTTTGTTATACTAACGGATCCCACGAAGGTTTTGTTGAGTTTTGTGTGATTGAAGTTTTCAAGTTTTGGGTGAGATCACGATGGATTAAGGAATAAGGATTAAGAAGAACCTAATCTTGGGGATGCCCATGGCATCCCAAGCTATTATCCAAAGAGAAGCAAGCAACTAAGCTTGGCGATGCCCGAGTGGCATCCCCTCTTTCTTCTAACGACCATCGGTGTTTTACTTGAAGCTATATTTTTATTCGTCACATACTATGTGTTTTGCTTTGAGCGTCTTGTATGATATGTGTCTTTGCTTTTTCTATTTTGTGTTTTAAGTCTTGATTCCTTGTTGGACAAACCTATTTGAGAGAGCCAAAATTATTTCATGACTTGATAGAATTGCTCTATATGCTTCACTTAAATTTTTATGAGCTATGGACTTGCTCTAGTGCTTCACTTATATCTTTCTGAGCATGGTGTGCTTTAGTATTTTTGAAGAAATTCTCTCTTTCTCCACTTAGATTTATTTGCGAGTTAGTAAAATTTTCAAGAAATTCTCTCTTGCTTCACTTAAATTAATTTGAGAGAAATAAATGTTATGCTCATGATCTTCACTTCTATTTGTTTCAGCTTATCAAAAGCAACATATGAAAATTAGTTCCAAAGTGATAGATATCCAAGAAGGATATAATAAAAACTTTTATGAAGATCATTGGACAAAATAAACTTGATTCTTAGTAATAGTTTTGAGATATGATGATGTGATATGTGAGTTATGTTGATGAGTAATTATGCTTTAGTAAGAATATTCGTGTTAAGGTTTGTGATTCCCTATGCAACCATGAAAGTCAATAACCATGCAATGAAACTATATCCTACTTGTGGTGCATTATTCAGTGTTAATTATTCTTAATGCTCGCCTATGAGATTATTCGTTTCTTGGTTGGTCGCTTCTCAATCTTTTGCTAGCCTTCATTTTGCACTAAGTATGATCACTACTTGTGCATCCAAAAACCTTGAAACCAGTTTTGCCACATCAGTCCACTATATCTACCTATATGCAGTATTCTTTTGCTGTTCTAAGAAAATTTGTATGTGCCATCTCTAATTTTCAAAATAAACTCCTCTTTTGTGTGTTCGTTTTGCTCGCGGAGCGGTGAGGGGTGGCTAATATTTTCCATGCACGAGAGTAAGGCAAAGGTATTAGGGATGCCCAGTCCCGAAATGAAAAATGAATTTACTTTATGTTGTCAAAAAACAAATTCCTTGGAAAGTGTTGGTTTGGAGGGCAACCGTGGATATGGCTATCCATGGAAAGTGAAATTATGGTTGAAAAAGGAATAAACTTTATTTTCTGTTTGGGAACCGCCTATGATATATCTAGCATGGAAAGTTTTGGGAACTCTAAGTCGTTTTCATTGGTGGGAAGGAAACACCCCCCAAAATGTTTTTATCTCTAAGTTTTTCGCTTTGAGCTTTGGCACCTATACAAATCCCTACTTCCCTCTGCGAAGGTCCTTTCTTTTACTTTATGCAATTTTTATTTGTGAATTTGAGTCTCCATCTTCTCTTATAAAAGCACCAACTAGGAGGCACTATGATCGTACTTGAGCATTGGGTGTAGTTAATATGCGAGTGTGTTTCATGAATGGATCAATGATTGAGCATGATGGGCTAGGGATAGCTTATTTTAGCGTTGATATTTTGAAAGACATGGTTGCTTGTTGATATGCTTGAGTATTGAAGTTATCATGTCAAAACTAGACTATTGCTTTGAACAATATAAAAGTCCAAATGTCCATGCTATAAATAAAAGAATAAGATATGACATGTTAGGCAGCATTCCACATCAAAAATTCTGTTTTTATCACTTACCTACTCGAGGAGGAGTAGGAGTTAATCTTGGGGATTCTGATATGCCTCCAACATATCAATAATTTTTTATTGTTCCATGCTGTTATATTATCAATCTTGGATGTTTTATAATCATTTTATAGTCATTTTATATCATTTTTTTGGTACTAACCTATTGACATAGTGCCAAGTGCCACTTGTTGTTTTTTTTGCATGTTTTTTACATCATAGAAAATGAATATCAAACGGAGTCCAAATGCCATGAAACTTTACAGAGTTTTTTATGGACCAGAAGACACCTACTGGGCCAAGGCTGCGCCTGGGGGGGTGCTCCGAGGAGAGCACAACCCACCAGGGTGCGCCAGGAGGCCCAGGCTGTCAGGACCCCGATCCTAAGCCACATTGATCTAGCATGTAACACATCATATCACTTTGCGGCCTCACGCACGGTATCCCCATGGGTGCCACCTTACCTGGATAGGGACCGTTATGCCTTTTGGCTCACGTATATGATAGTGTCGCTAGCATCCATATGAAAGAGAACCCGAGCCAACATGACTAGTCGTGAACCCAAAGTGGCACTAACTTACAGGGACATGCATACATGACCCAGCAACGAATGTGTTGGTCATCAGCGAGTGAATTCGGGCTGTAGCAACTAGGCTAGCAGGACTCCAGAAATCCGGGCTGTAGCAGGCTAACAGGACTCCAAAAGACACCGCGTGACATTTCCCCGAAGGGACAGACACAAGATCGAAGAAAGACACATGCCGGCCAGTCTAAGTGTTCCAGAGCAGTAGCAACTGGGCTAACAGGACTCCGATAAACTGGGCTGTAGCAGACTACCATGGCTCAGTGGAAGCACTAGACTACATTTCCCCATAAGAGAGGCTACCAAGGATAGACAACTAGGTTGTCGGATCCCACACATACCAAGCATTTCAATCATACACACAATATGCTCGATATGTGTAAATACAACATGGCATTACAACAAAACTCTACGACTCAAAGTATTTATTCATAAGACTCTGAAGAGTCAGATATTACAAACATGGGTCTCATGACCCAGCATTCAAGTTATACAAGCAACAACACATGCGGAAGCTTATCTTGTCTGAGTACAGACAACTACAAAGGAAAAGGGCTGAGAAGCCTGAGTAACTACAAGACCCTGCCGAGGGTACAAGATCATAGCTGAGGTAACAAGCTAAACGTCGAAGTCCACGTGGAACTACTAGCGAGACTGAATTCTCTCTGCAAAAACATAAATTAAGCAAACGTGAGTACAAATGTACCCAGCAAGACTTACATCAGAACTATCTACATATGCATCATTATCAACAAAGGGATGGTGGAGTTTAACTGCAGCAAGCCAGCTTTGACTCGGTGGCTATCCTAAACTACGACTGCAAGTAACTCTTTTGAGGTGGCGCACACGAGTCCACATATTCACAAATCAATACATCACTATGGATCCGCTCCCATCTCCCTACAAGAACGCCATCCATAACACTCACGCTTATCTTGCACATTTTAGAGTATCCACTTTCACTTGTCTATGAATTGTACAGGCAACCCATAAGTCCTTTACAGCGGACACGGCTATTCGAATAGATCATTTATAACCCTGTAGGGGTGTACTTGTTCACACACGCTCTAGCCACTTACCACCATGTACACGTCGTGTATCTCGGCAACCTTCAAGCGAAAGCCTGGCGAGGGAGTCGGCCACGACCTGACTAACCACACAAGTCTCTAGTCCAGGTTTATCGCTTATTCGGGTTCCATCCGCGAGGAGATCTGGCCGGGGTTTCTCTCACAACCCCAAACGATGTGTGTAGGGTTCCTGAGACACCAAACGGGCGACTCGGTACACCGGTCCATTGTGTATCTACCGCATCATAGCCCACCCCTAGGGTCAGCGCTACGCACGGCCTCCAACACATATCCTACAAACACCAGAAACTAGTTGCAACTCCTGGACAGAGATCAAGGCGATTAATAAGTCGAGAGGGGCAGTTAAGCATTCCAATGCGTGGTAGTAGCTATTCATGGATCACAAACACAGAACCCAGTTACTGAGGACGGTTTCAATGAGACAACCCACCATGTACTCCTACATGGCCTCTCACCGCTACCTTTTCCAAATCGTGTTCACACAATTAGCTCTCAAAAGTAGGACATGTTCACCACATTCTGATTCATCCCCGATGAATCAGACCTAACTCAACTCTAAGTAGTAGCAGGCATGACAACAAGCATGAATGAATAGGCACATCAGGGCTCAAACAACTCCTACTCATGCTAGTGGGTTTCATCTATTTACTGTGGCAATGACAGGTCATGCAGAGGAAAGCGGTTCAACTATCGCAACAGGTAACAGTTGAAGCGTTGTTGTCCTAATGCAGTAAAAGAGAGCAGAAGCGAGAGAGTGGGATTGTATCGGAATGAACAAGGGGGTTTTGCTTGCGTGGCACTTCTGAAGATAATAATAGCTCTTCATCGGTGTCATCGAACTCATTGTCGAAACCACGTCTACTGAGAGGGGACAAACACCGGCAACAGAGAAAGAACACAATAAATGCAAATATGATGCATGATCATGACATGGCAATATGATGCGATTTGAGCTAATGCATCTAGCAACAAAGTTAAATGAAGTTGGTTTGAATCCAAGATTCAAATTCAACTCCATATGTGAAGATTCAAGTGCCCTTTGTTTCATTTGCCCTAAACAGTAGTCATAAGTTGTTCTAACATGCATGCAAAAGGTACTGATGGATAGATTGAATTTTTCTGATCATTTTTTATATATAACTCTTTTCATTCTGAGATATAGATTAATTTCTATGAATTTTAGAAGTTTTAGTTGTTTTCTGAAATTTCCTGAATTAGTTTTAATCCAGAAATTCCTTTACTGCGTCAGCATGACATCGCGGTGACGTCAGCAAGTCAACAGGGCTGGTCCAGGTCAAACCTGACCAGTGGGCCCGCGTGTCAGCACATATGTGGCTAATCCTAAATTAACTAACCCTAACTACGTGATTAGCAGGGCTGGCCCCGCATGTGAGTGATGGTGGGGTGGTTAATTAGAGGGATTAGCCCCTAATGGCCATGCCACATCGGCAGGGTTACGCCGGCGATGACCCGACACGGCGGTGATCGTCGGCCAGCTGTTTCCGGCCACGGCTGGGCGCAACGGGACACTCCCGGTGTGGCGCATTCGTTGGTGGTCGCGGGGATGCCGGGGAAGGCATGTAGCGGCGACGGCGGTGAGCATAAGGGGCGGCGGAGCTCGGTGATGTGCGGTGTCGCGGCTAGAGCTCACGGCGAGGGATCTGAGAAAGGCAACGACTAGGGGAGGCGCTCAGGAGCACGCCTGTTGCACGAGGGAAAAGAGCAAAGCACAGGGAGCTCGCGGGCTACGTCCATGGCGGAGCAGAGCTTCGGCCGGAGCTGGAGCCACGGCTGGGGAACGTGGAGAGGCCGAGGGAGAGGGGTAGTCGATGGTGGAGCTCACAGTAATCACGAGGAGGGGCTCGGCTTGCTCGTGGACGACCCAATGTAGACGAATCGACCGGCGGCATATCGGATGCCCAAGGTTGAAGAAGACGGCAGGGGTGGCGCTACGATGCGTCTCGGCTTGCGTACGTCAATGGAGAGCTTCAGAGCATCGAGACGGACCACGTGGACATGGTAGGGCGACGATTTGTTGGCTGTGGGCGCGACAACGGCGAGCAGCGGCGACGGGTGTGTTCGGTGGTGCCGCGCGGAGAGAGCGGGGGAGGGAAAGGGGTCCAGGGAGAGAGGGGAGAAGTGCAGGGGGTGCTGGGCGTCTCCAGGCGAGCAAGTGGACACGTAGGGATGCTGCCAGCGTGAAGCAGGAGGTGGAGGCTCCGCGGGTGCGCGCGCGTGTTTGCTCCTGCCTACTAGCAGGAGGAAGACAACGAGCAAGGAGGTAAGTGGGCTGGGTCGGTGAAGCTGGGCCGGCTACAGGTAGGTGGGCCAGGTAGGTTTCCTCTCCTCTTCTGTCTTTTGTAATTTTAGTTTCTGTTTTCTATTTCTTTTTTTGGTTTTGATTTAGTAGAAATATTAAATCATTTCCAAAGATCCTGAAAATATTTTTGGGAACTATTTGGATTATTCCAAAAGCCCTCATCTAATTTTCAGAATTATTAGAGCATTTAATATATTTATAGTGTTTAAATTCCCTAATTAAAATACTTTATAAATTAATTCAAAAATCTAGAATGGCCTAGAAATATGTTCATCATTTTTGGCAGAGGTTTTCACCTTTATCAGAAATCATGAACATTTTTAAAGGGCATTTGGGTTCATTGAAAAAGATTTTATTTAAACCTAATTGAATTCTTTCTGGTGCTAGGGTTTCATCAATCCCCATTTCAACTTTATTTGAATTTAAACATGTTGCATGGATGATTATGCAAAGTCAAGCGATGACTAGCTAGGGCTGTGACACAGGCGTGCCCTGGTGGGTTGTTCCCACCTCGGGTGCCCCCAGACCGCCTCTTTGCTCTATAAATACCCCAATATTCCAGAAACCCTAGGAGATTCGACAAAAATCAATTCCAGCCGCCGCAGAGTCCAAAACCACCAGATCCAATCTAGACACCATCACGGATGGGGTTCACCACCTCCATTCGTGCCTCTTCGATGATGCATGAGTAGTCTTTGTAGACCTTCGAGTCTGTAGTTAGTAGCTAGATGGCTTCCTCTCTCTCGTTTGATTCTCAATACAATGGTCTCTTGGAGATCCATATGATGTAACTCTTTTTGCGGTGTGTTTGTTGGGGTCGGATGAACTTTGAGTTTATGATCAGATCTATCTTTTTATATCCATGAAAGTATTTGAGTTTCTTTGATCTTTTTATGCATGATTGCTTATAGCCTCGTATTTATTCTCCGACATTTGGGTTTTGTTTGGCCAACTTGATATATTTATCTTGCAATGGGAAGAGGTGCTTTGTAGTGGGTTCGATCTTATGTGCTTGATCCCAGTGACAGAAGGGGAACCGACACGTATGTATTGTTGCTACTAAGGATAAAATGATGGGGTCTATCTCTACATAGATAGATCTTGTCTACATCATGTCATCGTTCTTATTGCATTACTCCATTTCTCCATGAACTTAATACACTAGATGCATGATGGATAGCGGTCGATGTGTGGAGTAATAGTAGTAGATGCAGGCAGGAGTCGGTCTACTAATCTTGGACGTGATGCCTATGTAATGATCATTTCCTGGATATCGTCATGAGTATTTGAAGTTCTATCAATTTCCCAACAGTAATTTGTTTACCCACCGTTTGCTATTTGCCTCGAGAGAAGCCACTAGTGAAACCTACGGCCCCCGGGTCTCTTTCTCATATTATTTGCCTTCGTGATCTATTTTATCTGCCCTTTATGTTTTGTTCTACTAAACCAAAAATACAAAAATACCTTGCTGCAATTTATTTTATTTGGCATTCGATCTATCAATATTTACAACTTTCTCCCGTCAATGCACCAATTTCTGGCACCGTTACCCAAAAGGGATTGACAACCCCTTTAACACGTCGGGTTGTGAGTATTTGTTATTTGTGTGGAGGGGTTGTTTACATTGTGTTGCTTGGTTCTCCTACTAGTTCGATAACCTTGGTTTCTTATCTGAGGGAAATACCTACTACCGATGTGTTGCATCATCCTTCCTCTTTGGGGAAATACCGACGTAGTTTCAAGCGACATCAATGACATTGGGGTAATCTATGCATATGGGTTGATGCACGTTCTCGTCTTTGTTTCTCCAGTAGAAATCTTGGGGCACTCTTTGAGTTTGTTTGTGTTGGATTGAGTATAATGAATATGAAGTTGTTTGATGCATATCGTGTAATCAACTCATGGATACTTGCGGTGACATTGGAGTATCTAGGTGACATTAGAGTTGGTTGATATGTATCGTATGGTGTTATTTTAGTATGAACTCTTGATAGGTCGATCGGAAAGAATAACTTGGTGTTATTTTAGTACGAGCTCTTGATAGATCGATCGGAAAGAATAACTTGGTGTTATTTTAGTACGAACTCTTGGATAGATCGATCGGAAAGAATAGCTACAAACAATTTCTTCTTATGTTCTCTGCTAGATAAGAACTTTGGAGTGATTCTTCATCGCACTTTGAGGGATGGTTATATGATCCAATTAGAATAGCATTGTTGAGAGATTGCACTAGCGAAAGTATGGACCCTATGCCTTGTTTTCAAGCATTGCAATGCCGTTTGAGCTCACTTTTATCGTTTGCTACCTTGCTGTTTTTATTAATTAGGATTATAAAAATATATTTCTACTGTCCAAATTACACTTTTATCACCATATCTTCGCCAAACTAGTGCACCTATACAATTTAGCATTGTTTTTGGTGTGATGGGGACACAAGAGACTTTTTGTTATTTGGTTGCAGGGTTGTTTGAGAGAGACCATCTTAATCCTACACCTCCCATAGATTGATAAACCTTAGGTCATCCACTTGAGGGAAAATTGCTACTGTCCTAGAAAACTCTGCGCTCGGAGGCCCAACATGAGTCTACAAGAATAAAGTTGCATAGTAGACATCAATGTCGTGCGGGCGGAGCAAATCGCATCACACACGGACTAAATAATGGAACCCGTTGGTGATGATTTCATCAATCACTGACAATTGTATACCAACAATTGTTTGCTCAAAACACACACGTCTTGTTAACAAGAATCGTCTGTGTTGTTATCGGTCTTCCCACACATTTTCGATTATAGACCTATTTGACGCGTATCACACACATCTTGTTAAGTTGAACCATTTCTGTTCTCTTGGCTCAACGCAAATAGTTCATTCGAGTGAACTGTATGTCGTATATCGCACACACCTTCACCTGGATGACCGTTTCTTTTGTGTTGCATAATCACAAACAGTCCATCAGAGTGAACTATATGCCATATATTGCACACACCTTCATCTGGCTACCCATTTCTGTTCTTCTGCCTCATCGCAAAGAGTTCATTGGACTGAACCGTATGCCCAGCATCGCACACACAACTAAAATCTGAACCGTGTTTGATGTATCCACCATCACAAACGTTTTGCATCATTTTTGACGGTTTTTACATCACTGTTTGCGATTAATGCATCGCACACAGTTTCGTCAAAGGATCTCTGACCGTAGTGTCGTGTTAGCAGCATCTTGCAGTAGTGAAGGTAGTAGTAAATGATGAGTGCCAGAAGAATTTTTTCCAAAAGTATTACTCCCTCCGTCTAGGTGTATAAGTCACCTTAC
Source organism: Triticum aestivum (assembly GCF_018294505.1). Classification (NCBI taxonomy): domain Eukaryota; kingdom Viridiplantae; phylum Streptophyta; class Magnoliopsida; order Poales; family Poaceae; genus Triticum; species Triticum aestivum. Next base: position 443,793,180 of record NC_057800.1, on the reverse strand, counting down.
GAAAACCAGATAATCCCAAAACACTTAGGCATTGTACATTAACTCCCTCCTCTTTTCTTGTTTTGTGATATACTAGCAAGATGCCTGTGAATTGCATGGAACATCAAGATGCATTTTTTTTTACAAAACACCTGTTGTGATTGACCCATGTGGGAGTAATCCCATGTGTAAAAACTAATGATATCTCGAGAAAGAGGAGAGATAAGGTGAGGAGGAGTGGGGCGTGGTGGTGATTGGTGGTCGGACTGAGCGAAAGCATGGGGATGGATGACGATGGCAGCAACCACCATGCCAGATTGTTCTAGAGGCTTCCTTTTTTAATTTCTCAACAATGAAGTTGTGGGAGATAAGGATGAACGAAGGAAGGCCTTATCTGCAAATGTGGAGAGAGGTGCGGATATCTTTTTGCAAAATTGCCATAGTTTGCTTTCTATTCGTCAGATATAGAGCGGATGGTCTATATTGCAAGATGGCAGGCACACCATTGTCACAAACTCGGTTTTTATAAGAGTAGAGATAGGAGTAGAAATCAACCAATAAGAGATGTGGGTCATGCATGCTTTCAATGACTTAAAACTACCAAACACGACATGCAGTGATTAGTTCATTGCATGCAATGCTACTAATTAGAAAAAAAATTAAGTTCTCTCGTTTCCCCTCCGCCTTGGTCGCGGCGCACGAGGAGAGAGTACTCAATAATGGGCTTGTTTTCCTCAAGAAAATTGTGTTTACGAACGTATTAATTGTAATGCATGCGTGCATGTGTGAAGAACAAAAGACCAGAACTTTTACATGCATTGGTGAGTTTTCTCTTAATTCTTGCATGCAACATTTTAATGAAGCTTGAAATATGAACATGTCAATGGGAGGGAGTAGAAGCCTCATGCATACAACACTCACACGTACACATGCACACACGCAACACTCACGCATCCATGCGGCACACAGCACAAGACACAACACACACGCTCACGCTCAAGTGCTCAACCTACTCCCTCCGCCGTGGAAGACCGTACATATAGAGAATTACACATTGACCAAGAGGAATGGAACTCCACATCATTTAGAGCAAGTACTCCCTCTGTTTATTTTCTTTGATTCGCACATCATTTAAAGCAAGTACTAGGATTCTTAAAACACGGGAATGGGAAAAAACAAAGGATTCGAGTGGCACGTCGACTTGAATCCCATAGTATTAGCACAGAGTGTTTGATGCCACGGGAGAAAGAAAGGAAGTGAAAACAAAAGTTGGAATGGATTCTAGATTTCCAATGAAATGTTGCAGTAGTACACGTGATTCCATACTAGTAAAAATGCCTATAGGATTCAATCCTATGAATCAAACGACTAATGTATTGAGGTCCACGGTCAAGGCGGCATAGGGCGGACATGACCTCTCACTGTGTCCGCCATTGAAGTGGCGCGCTGGTCAAGGGCGCCCGCTGCACGCCCGGCTGAATGAGCCTCATCGCCGCATTTAAACGCCTACATTAAACCCGCGTAGAATCTAAGAAACCTACTCTGCATGGAAACCAGTTATTTTATTTAAATGTAATGAAATCCGGCCGTGTTTGCATGAATTTGTTTATGTACAATATGAGTGGATTGCTCCAATGGTCATCACACGTGAGCCAATCGATTTGCACCCTTCCGTGCTCCATTTTGTTTTGCATTACTTCCTCCATCCAACACGCTGGCAAGTGGGCCCCATGCTCATTTATGCCAATGTGGTAGTCAATTATTTTGTCAGAGTCAGCTATCACACCCTTCTGATGCCACGTCAACGAATCCACTAGAAACAAGTCTAGACTTGTTTGGTTCAACCGTCTCGCTAGGTGTTTGGAGAGGAATTGGCCAGCGCGAGGCAGTTCTATAGGTGGGTAGGAGGCAAATAATAGGAGAAAACGCGGGAAGCAGTTAGACGAGGGAGGGAAGCTTATATATTCACGGGGGACGTGGCATCGACCATTGGGCGGCAACGGGCGGTCATCAGGGTACACTGTAAAGGATACAAAGAGGCATCCTATATCAGCAAGGACCAGCTTCCCTACCGATAGCTCATCTAACAAAACTCCCAAGCTAACCGTGTTGAGGCTGGAGTAGCCATCAGATGGGTGACCGGTTGGGAAGTGGAGTCGATATTAACTAATTGGATGGGTCACTGTAAATGTTTAATTGGCTTAATTAAACGTTTACAGTGTTCCGTCCTATTAGTTGAACCTCGAGGTCTTTGTTTTGTAAATTTTGACATTTTTTGTTTTTTGAACACATGTTAATCGAAGGTCTATCACGTTACATTTTGATAATTTTTGTTTTCTGAACACATGTTAATTTACTTGAAAGAAGGTCTATCGCGTTACTTTATGCTATGTTTCCAAAAAAGTGATATGACCTCTGTCAACTTATAAGTCATGTCTGTCAAATTAACCTCGAGGTACTTCTTCTCAAATTAACCTTTGGGCCTTGTAGGAGTGCTGCAATGTGTCGGCGTCAACTGCAAGATGAGCCACCAAGCTAGCAGTGGAGTGCTCAAATGCATGCAACATTGAGTAGAAAGAAGCCTGCCCAGGAAATTAATGCGTGCTTAGGGAGGCCCTTTGCTCAAAGAGCAAATACTCTTTCAGTTATACTATAACTAGGTGTCACACGGGCTATAAGGATGAGGAGCCAGAAGCAATAATGGGCTGCTAGATATAATATAACTTGGTGTCGCATGGAGGCCGATGAATATGGTGAATGCGTGAGGTGGGATATGTATGATGTGTTTCAGACTCTTTCAGTTAAACATGGAGAGATTTGGTTGATTTTATATTGCTGAATAATATAAAATATTATGAGTGCAGATGCTCCACCGCGAGGTTCCTTGCTCCTTCTCGGTCGTCGTGAATCCATGTTATTCCACTCTTTTGTTTTAGACGTGAGCTTTGTTCATCCTTTTTCCAACACGCGGGACATCTAGCAATAAGATGGACATGTCATGCAAGAAAATGGAGATAAGCAATGCATAAGTGAGCTTTATGGACAATAGGCCTTGTATTTCGCCCGCCACCTCTCTGGCTTTGATCCCTAAGACTTCCGTTCGTATGCTTGGTCTGAGGGCTTTTGTGTCTGTAAGATCCAGAGTTATGTTACGCTGCCTCTATTGTGGGCTTTATTAATGTAAAGCCAGACGCACCTAGCGTCTTCGTTCTAAAAGAAGTGTGTAAGTCAGTTGTGCACAACGATGGCACGTACTACGCAATTATTTTTCTCCTTGATGGCACGTGAATCAGGCACATAGTCGGAGAATGGGATGGTAGCCATGGACATGGTCGTCCCTTTCTGGAGAGAGTACTAAATAACTTTGATGTGTCCTGTCAACTCACAAAACAACGAGAAGCTTGCTTACTACGCCCTCTCCCTCGCCCACGCACACGTGGTGGCTCGTAGCACGAGGAGAAGCTTTTGCTTACAATAGTGGGCTTTATACAAGTAGTGGACGTGCAGTAGTTCATCTGGTGTTAGATTGCTAGAAGTATATACTGTCGTACCATCATCATTGTTCGACTTCTGGAAGAGGTGAAGAGCCAAGCGCAAGGTCACCTACTCACCTTTTCGTATTACCTCCGTCTAGGTAGTCTGGGCGGACGCGACCTCTCACCAAATTCAAACACCTACATTTAAACCCGTGTGGAATGCGAGAAACCCACTCCAGCCACACGTCCATTCAGGAGGGACACTGGCCAAGCTCCTCCTTCCACCATTTTCCCCACTCTTTCGATGGCATTCGACGAGCAGGAAGTAGAGCAGTTCTCCAACATAAAATCCATCTTGGTGGCCTGCCGAGCCCGTCAGCTATGAGCGAGGCAGCTCGCTGCTCGACCTACCTCGCCTATCCTGACGGCGCCAGTTGCCGCCCTAAGCCAGCGCGTGGTTCCGTAGCTGGCCGCTACAATCCAGCTCGAGGAAGAGTGCTGAGTTGGTCCACACTGGCTTGTTGAGAAGCGCAGTGGCACGAGCATCATCACTACCCTCAATGCCGCCGCATTGTGCAGCGCCTCCAGTGCCTACGACTGCACCATCTGCCGTCGAGGGATGCATAGCCACGCCATGCAGGCAGAGAAAGAAGCCCCCACCAATGTCGACGAGGTGACGCGACTATGTGGATGTTGACAAGGTGACGGCCAACACATCCCCGCCCGCTGCCATCATCGAGGAGAAGTAGAACACGGGAGGCCGCCCCCAATTGTATCCCATGAAGGCCATTGCCGAGGCGACGTTGGTGTAAACAACCGGTGTCTTGCACAATTCTTCCTCAGCTGGATCCTAGAGGAGAACAAAGAGATCGACCGGCGACCATTTAGATTAGGTGTATTAATTCTACCTTTAGCTCCGGACTAGCACAACTTATTTGATGTAAATGTAATAAAATCCTTCATGTTTACATGAAATATGGCCGTGTTTGCACGAATTTGCATCCCTGTTCATGCTCTCGGGAGAGCGCTCTCCATCACTGGAGTGGGACGACGGACTCTGTCCCTAAAAACACCGCAAAGTGCGTCACCACCGCTGTGATGGCCAGGACATGGCAAAAGAACGACGTCCTTCATTCCATAGGTGATGGCCATCTCGTCTAGATGGCTCGGTAGCTCATGAAGCAGCACCAACAACATGTAGGATTTTTGTTGTTTCCGACTAGCTCTACAACCTCAAGGTTTATAAATCGGACTTCACTCTCCCCTCACGCACATGCGCGGGTACACTCACGGTGGAGCGCATTTGCACATGAAAAGGCAGGTAACGTGACAATTTGACACATCTAGTTGTCCACTTAATGTGGGGTCTAGGACCTAATGTCAGCTATACCAAATGCGACCTGAACGCGGTGGAGCGGTTATTGATCGAGTTCCTTTTTACTGGTATGTTAAATACGAAGATGGCTCCCCGCGTATTCAATTTAAAATGATCGCTACGGAGGGAAAACAATTACTACTCCACTTTGGGACTTGCTTGCTAGTGTTGCTCTCTTCTTCTCACTCTCTCACCCTCCCTAGATCTAAACAAGACGACGGTGTCCACTCTCTCTCTCTCTCTCTCCCTCTCTCTCTCTCCCTCTCTCTCTCTCTCTCTCTCTCTCTCTCTCTTCTCACCGGTTGTCACAGATCCGGCCGGATCCCTTCCGTTGGTGGTCATCAGTGGCGAGGGAGGATTTCAACGCGCGCCATCGTCTCTGACCTGGCACCAGCGTGGGAGGTCCTCCGCACCCTTACTCCCCGTCTTCGTGTTGGTAGATCTCGCCGCCTGCTTCGCCACATCCCGTCGATTGGAGAGCATAACTTCTTTTAGAACCGGCCTTGTTCTAATGGCCTAGCTCCCCACGTTGTTGCATCCCTTTTTTCATCAAGTAAGGATTGCTCCCCACGTCATTGTACCCTACATGTGGATATTCTTCTTGTATTACAAAGCTCCCCATGTGTCTAGCTCCGTTGTCTTGTCGAACACTCGAACACCACCTAAATTTTTTTACTACGAGAGGAAAAAGGTACTGCAGATACTGACTAACAAACCGATCTCTTGGTTGGAAAGGGAAATAAAGACAATGCAACCGAGAATGAGCATGTCTAGATTTCCTATGGTCACATAGGAAAGGTCACCGACGAGAACAAAAAAGGCACAAATTCATACATGCTTTGCATGTTTGCGACACTCGGCAACAACTCCGCCTCACCACTTTATGCCTTGGTGGATGTAAAACGCGCTTCTGCTTCCCCTGTCCCTACGCCCTTACTGCTGCTATCAATCTAACATCACAGGTAAAATGAAACAATGCCACTGTTAATGTGATGTCATTGTTAAGTTAGGATGATGTCAATCTATTGCCATTGATAAACTGAATCAATGCCACCAACATTTCATGAAATGCTTATGTCTTGCTTTATTTTCTCATAAAGAGTGTTTTGGGATGTCACACTAAAATATGACACCGGTAACATAGCTGCATCTCCGTGGAACTGCACAAAATTTAATTGCACAATGGTTGACACAACGATGTGTTTATCGTTTCCATATCACCCTTTGTTAGAATGATCGTTCCTCTTAACCATGCACGTACATACTGATCAAGTGCTACTTTCAATCTGTCATCACAGAGTAATAATGCAATTGTTATGCATGTTAATGTAACTATGTAAGCCCCCGTTAATCTAGTGCCAGTGTTGATTTGATGTGATGGCACTTCTTAGCTAATGGCACTTTTTCATATTGTCAGTCTAATGCCATTGATAACATCTGAGATAATGCTGTTAATCAAATGTCGCAACAAAAATTACACTTCTTAAATAACCCTGTTACATATTTGTGCAAACAGGGTTGTCTATCTCGATATTGTGTCTATTTGTGCAAATGGAAGCACAAACCTCAATTTTAGTGGAACCTGCTGTCAGCTGACCTCACGGTGCTCCAGGTATTCCTACATATATAACTAGGTAAAATGACTAAGGCAAAATGAAATAAGCTTATTCGTACGATGACTTGTCGATTGTAGTGTAGAACGAGCCTGCCATGTGTGGAGGAGCAAACAAGCACTACACTCGCGTCGTCAACACAAGATAAAAGAGACCGAGTCATTGATGGCCTAGCCGATGAGTAGGGGTCATGCAAACAGCGATGAATTATTTAGTGGAACTGCACAAAAATATATTCGGGTTAGTCGGGCAAATTTTCTACAGCCAGACAGAAGGAATTGCACTCATTGATTGCATAGAATTTCCTCGGTGCCATCATAGGAGATCCCAAGGTGGAAATCAACTAACAACCCCACTACAAAAAATACACTTCCGTGATGATACGTGTTTGTCACAGTAGGTCGCGTTTTTTGTCATGCATGTACATCCATGACGATTTTATGACAGTATCAAGATAGTCATACCTGTGCTGCCGTAGAAGTGTTCCATGACATTACCAAAATTATCATCACGGAAGTGTGCACTTCCATGACGATAAATCGCGCGTCATAGAAGTGCTTTCGTCAAGGGTGACCGACACGTGGCATCCACCGTAACAGAACACCGTTAAGCTATTGGGTCGGGTTTTGGATCCGATAACCCGTTAACAGCCCCGACCAATGGGGATTTTCCACGTGTAAAATCATCATTGGCTGGAGGAAACACGTGTCGGCTCATCGTTGGGACAGATGTCATCCACTCATTGGACAGAAGACGCCTATGATACGTCGACACGTGGCATGGCCCAACAGAGGCCCATTCCTGTGAAAAGGCCGGCCCGTTTGACTTGGTCAAAAGGTGGCGGGCTGGCCCATGGAAAGCTTGTTAATGGCGTGTTCGCATATAGCCCATTTACAACCCGCTAACCCAAGGCCCGTTACGCCCTATCCGAATTAGGCCCAGTAGCATCATCTGGGCCATCCAATATGATTCCATCCCATTTTCACTTCTGGACCATGTATGGCCCATGACGTCTTTCGGCCCATATGAGGCCCTATGTAACTCTTGGCCTATTAACGGACCGTGGTGAAACTGGCCCGTAATGAACAGTGTATCACTTTACACCCATTAATGACCCGTGGTAAAACTGGCCCGTAATGAACAGTGTATCACTTTATACCCATTAACGGCCCGTTATTCCGTTGGGCCGTTTCCAACCCATGTTATCTTTCGGCCTTCTCAGAGCCCATTTATTCTTGGGCTCATTTCCAGCATTCGTTTACTTACGACCAGTTACTGTCATTTTCTGCTTGTGGGCCAAATTCAGCCCGTGGTTACAGTCGGCCCATTTGTGGTCCGTTAATACGTTGGGCCGTTTTCATAGCATCATCAAATACGGCCTATTAACGATGGCCCGTTATGGTTGGCCCATGAACGGACGATTCCAACTCTAGCCCATTTACGGCCATAATGCGGCCTGTTATTGGCCCATGTTTGGCCAACCGATCATACGGCCCGCATAAGGCCCATTGATGATACGACCCGTAGAAGGCCCATTGTTTCTACGCCCCGTAGAAGGCCTACTATTTCTACGGCCCGTAGAAGGCCCACTGTTTCTACAGCCCGTAGGAGGCCTAGTGTCACTACAGTAAATATTAGCCCATGGTTATTGTGGCCTAGTTTTAAAAAATAGGTTATTGCAGCCACTAGCAAACCGCGGAAAAAGAACTGCACCGACGACAAGCAAACAAATAAACAAGACAAGAAGGAAATAAATAAGCAAGCAACTTATGCTAGGCTATCACGGCTATTACACATATTAGATCCACTGGGCATCAAAGTTCGCCACCGGTGCAAATATAGGGAACAAAGCAGCATATAAACACCGCAGCAAAACAAGTCCAGAACTGAAACCACTTCAGAAGAGTTCAAGAAACAATATCCTGGGTACCCATAATGCTGGCAAGATGCTTAGCAATCTTATTAACTTTCTCTTGTTTGGCACTTAAATCCTCCAACGCTTGCTGTTGCACAAGAAAGTATGCATCTGAATTCTGCAGGGACTTCCTCAGTCCTTTGGCTTCTTGCCGCAGCACAGCTGACTGATGCCTTTCAGCTTGTACCTGAGACTGAAGAAGCCGAAGTGATTCAGGCAGCGAGTTCGAAGAGCTTGTGCGAGCGGTACTGGCCAGTAACTCGAACACTACATCAACGCAGGACTGTGGGGTTTTCTCACTGTCTACAAGATCGTTTTTATCACCTTTCTTGCAGACCAACAAGGTTGTCTCACTATCTTGAACCTTATCTGCATTACTTTCTCTACCATTGCATAGTGGGGTGCTCTTCTCCAATATTCTGTTTGCATACTACAAGAGAAACAAGCAGACACATCACAGGTTTAGCTTGTAGTATACGAAACTCATTTTGGTAAACCGGTTCAGTAGTAAGGTGGATAGGATAACAACATGAAACAAACATATATCTATGTACTATGGTCACTGTATTGTCCATATTATTCTAGTTTATGTTCCCTAATCAAGATAGAGACACAGTTCAACTCATATATTTTTAAGACACAGCAGCATAGACAGAATATAAGTGTGAGAAACTACACATCATTGGCATCACTTGTAATGTGCATCACATGAGAACATAACTGTTTATACAACTTAAACTGAAATCAACATAGAGCAAGAAGTTAGAACAACAATCCAGTTAAAGAAATAGGTTTAAAACATACCTGTTGCGCCATTGGAGTTTCAATTGGATCCTTCAAATTCGAAAGTAGTTGGTATGGTGATGCAACAGCAAAGGAGTATGGACCATAGCTACGGAATCTGACCTGAGAACAGTTGCTCTTCTACTTTAAATGTGGAGTTTGGGTTAGCTGTGGTGGTCTTCGTGCTTTGGGCACTGCAGTAGCTTTACAAACTGCTTGTGTGGGGGTACTCTGTGGTGGACATGGTGCTTTGTCAACTATAAGTGGGTTACTATCCGCTGGGGTTGCGGTTAGATGGGTTGTAGCTGGTTCTCTGCCCAATGGTGTAAGTGTGCAATCTGGAAGAGTTTTGATTATGTGTGGTGGGGCCAGTTTGTGGGCCAGTACAACCATGGTTCTATCTGCATCGACGGGTAGCACTGTCTTTTGTGAAGAATGGGTTTTTGCTCCCTTAGAACTGCCATCACCCCCTCCAATTCAAATGGCTAATAAACAAGAAAAGAAATTGAACGTACAGACATTGTATGATAGACAGATGTGGTAATTCACATATATGTTGTCTAACCAAACAGGACAGCATGACACAATTTCACATATATGATGCCTAACTAAACAGGATAGCATGACACAGTTTTAGATATATGATGGATAACTTACCAGGATATAATGGCATAATTCAACATATGATGAGTACCTAAATAGGATGACATGACAAAACTATATGATGTCTTTCTAAAATAGGTTGGGATGAAATAATTCACACACATGTTGTCTAAGTATACAGGATGGCACGATATAATCGACATAATTGATTCATATACTAAGCAGCTGGCACTCGCATGTATGATCTCTAAACTAAGCAGATAGAATTCAATATTGTGCATATGATGTCTAAACTAAGAAATGCAAGACACCATATGCATCATATGAGAATATAAACATTGCAACTTAGAGCATACACCTTAGGTGGGATATAGGACTGGTCATCTGTCTCTGAATCCTCCTCTGAGGATCTCCCTGTAACCATCGAGATATATGCTTCAACAGGTACCATTGCCTGCTCTGAAGACCTTGTTTTCACTCCAGATTTTTCCATAACCGGCTCAAATGGCCGATACACATGAAGGGTAGTTCAATATACACAGATTGTCGACAAATGGAATATGTAATGAAAAAGGATGGCATGAGATAATTCACATATATGATGCCTGGCTCCATGGCGGTGCATAATTCACATATATGATAACTGGCTGAAAAACATGGCATTGCATAATTCACATATCTAATATAGAAAGCAAACATGAGGCATTCATACAAAGCATGTCTAATCTAAGCAGATGGCATGGCAATGCATGACACCATATGCATGATATGAGCAATATAACCCAACCAAGTTAGAGCATGCACCTCGGGGGGGGGGGGGATATGACTGGTCATCTCTCTCTGAATCCTCCTCTGAGGAGCTATCCGTAACCAGCAAGAAATCTACATCGATAGGTAGCACCGACTGCTCAGAAGACCTTGTTTTCACTCCAGATTTTCCCATGACCGACTCAAATGGCTGATGCACAGGAAGAGTAGATGGATGTATAAACATTGTTGACAAATGGAATACATTATGGAAAAAATATGGCACGATACAATTCACGTATACGATGACTGGCTAAACAGGATGGCATTGCATGATTCACGTATATGATGCCTGGCTAAAGAAGATGGGATTGCATAATTCCCATATACTCCCTCCATTCCTAAATATTTGTCTTTTTAGAGATTTCAAATGGACCACCACATACGGATGTATATAGACATATTTTAGAGTGTAGATTCACTCATTTTGTTCCGTATGTAGTCACTTGTTGAAATCTCTAAAAAGACAAATATTTAGGAATGCTGGGAGTATGATATAGAAACCAAACAGGTGGCATTCACATAAAGCCAATCTAAACTAAGCTGATGACATATAAGATGTATAATGTAAGCAATGCAAGGCGCCATATGCATGATATGACCAACATCAGCATGCCAGGTTAGAGCAAACACCTCAGGTGGTAAACAGGTGTGGTCGGCTCCTTCTAAATCTCCATCTGAACAGTTATCTTCCTCTGGAATACAATCTGGAAATGCAGGAGGGGGGCACTTCGCCCACCATGGATGGCGTCTGCATGACATTATATTTGCACGCAACAGTCTTCTCTTTTTCTCTACATGTTCAGTACGATTGTGTACAATATCTGACATGCATAATAAAAAAATAGTTAGATTTTGTAAGGCCTAAGGGGTGCATGCAAAAATCAAGACTGATGGTAGCAAATGAGTGGATGGATCCAAAACTAATGATAGCAGGTAGATTATAACTTCAGTTTAAAAAGATAGACAATGGATCATCTATTGTTTGTTGCCCACCCAACATGAACCACATAGATGACCCCAGATGAACCAGATAGTAGACAGATACTATTCGTTGCTGGCTCGATATGAGACCCATGGGCAATTCAAAACTCAAGATTGAATGATAAAGTAGCAAGCAATAATAACCGATGTATAACGTAAGCAAACACGAAAGACTGTGACCTCTCTTTCGGAACTGTGTAGTCCTCAGTTTCATCTGCTCAGTCGATGATGGTAATGCAGTTGGCGTGGCTACTGGCAACGGGGAAGATGATCTGAGGCGGCGAAAGGAAGTCTGCAAGGGGGATCTCTGCTGCAGTGAACGCTTCTGTCGATGGTGCACCTCAGGTGGGGTGGATGACGGCACGGCAGGAGCAGGACATAACACACAGAGTTTTCTTTGATGCATATCTGAAAATGAAGTAAATCTGTAAGGGCTCCTTAGAATTGGAGGATTCTATAAACGCAGGGACAGGAAAAACACAGGAATAGGATAGGAATGCACGTGCAAAGCAGAGCATTTGGAAACATAGGATTTCAGTCAACCTAGGTGTTTGGCTCACATGAATTGGAAGAACAGAGGAATGGAGAAACAAAGTGATGCGACGAGTGTACAACCTCTTTGGCATAGCCTTGTGGACCTCAGCATCATTGGGTTGGACGTGGAGGATGGTGATGATGCTGGTGTGACTGTCGAAGGTGAGGAAGAAGATCCGAGGCCTCTAGATACGGCACCGAGGGTACTGCTCTGCTGTCATGGACGGTTCCGTCGTTGGAGCAGCTCCGCTAAGGTGTACGGCGACGAGGTTGAAGCATGACAAGACAGACAACGTTAATCTGAAGTGGGACCCTAATATCATCTGCAATAGATGATGTAAAATACATCACCAAAAAGTGCTAGATGTAAAACGCATCAGCCGCACCACGACCGCTCTGACAGATGCTGTAAGTACTGTTCACTCTGAACTTAACTGAAGAAAATGAACTTCACAGTCGAAACTGAATTTTACTGTCGAAACTGATTGAACTAGTAACAGAGCATTGCAATAGATGTTTAGGGCGTTCGAGCACTAGTAGCAGAGAAGCGGTGATCTAAATCAGCAGACACTCGAGCAGGGAACGCACTAGCAGAGAGAAAGTCATGCAGTAGCACCGCGAGCGAGTGCTAAAGTAGCAACTCCTGTAGCTGCCGAAAGGTCGTGCAGCAGCAGCGCAAGCGAGAGCAAGAGCAGAGCAGCAGCACGAACGAAAGCAGGAGCAGTGCAGCAGCACGACCGACAACAAGAACAGAGCCGCAGTGTCGGATTTCGGGTTCCGGCAGACCCTTGAGGTTCGAACACTGGGGTGCGCATGGAGATTTCGCCTCCTACCTACCCGCACCCCTCCGCCATGCTAGGATCTAAAACTAAGGAAAGAACAACACAAGAGACACAGGGTTTATACTGGTTCGGGCCACCATTCTGGTGTAATACCCTACTCCAGTGTGTGGTGTGGTGGATTGCCTCTTGGGCTGATGAGGATGAATAATACAAGGAAGAACAGCCTCGCGAGGGTCTGTTCTTGGCTGGGGGGATGAACTACTGAGAAGGGTTCAGTCACCTTCTCTCTCTCTCTCTCTCTCTCTCTCTCTCTCTCTCTCTGCTTCCTACCAATCGACCGAACCCCTTGCTCTATGGGTGGCTGGTCCTATTTATAGAGGCCCTGGTCCTCTTCCCAAGTATCGAGCGGGAAGGGAGCCAACAATGGCGGGCTAATTTGAAGGGGGACAACAAGTATCATCTATCCTGACAAAAGTAGTCTTCGCCTGCGCAAAGCTCTAGTGATGACGCCGTCTTGGGCTCCACGGTGACCTCCATCTCGTAGTCCTCCTGGTCTTGGTCTCGTTGCACCGAAATGGCAACCTTTGCCTGATGCCTTGGTACTCCGTGGCTGCGCTTGCCCCCTTTGCACCAAAGAGGAAAGGAGGACGCTGCGCGGGCTGGCACCCGCCTGGCGCCCTGAGTCGTCATGGCTTGCGTCACGGGCACCTCATGAGGTACCCCGCCTTGATCTCTCCGCCTCCTCATGAGCTAGCCTGACGAGGCCGTGCCTGAGGAAGCTCCGCGTCGTCCGCCCCATGAGGCTTGGCCCCTCGCGAGGGTCTTGGGTTTGTGTTGGTGAAGACGGGCCGTGCTAGGCCCCCTTTTGAGCCATGCCGCAGGCCGCAGGCAGGCAAGTCTGGGGACCCCCGTTCCCAGAACGCCGACAGTAGCCCCCGGGCACAAGGCGCGCCCGGACTTGGCCGTGTAGGGAGGCGGAAGGGCAAGAGCGAAGCGCCGCGGACCCTAACAGCCTGCGGCCTTGGGCGCCGCGTGGCGGTTGACTGGACATGGGCGCCTTAGCAACCGCGCGAGTTGATAAAGGAGTGGCATCCGCCTAGGCCCTCCTTCTTGCTTTCCCCGGTTGCTGCTCAGATCCCCTTTCTTGCGCCTCTCCTTCCTTCCTCCAAAATTTCCAGATCTGCTCTAACCGTGTGACCTAGGGAGCCATGGCACCTCGTCAGCCCCTGGCCGCAGCTTGGTACTCGTCTGCCCTGGACTCGCCGAACGTGTCGGAGGCGAGCCTTGCCCGGTTGCGCCGGATGGCGACGGCGTGGGGCATCAACGGGGCGAAGGTGTTCAAGGCCGGCTCCGCCACCCCTGAGGGTCAAAGGAGCACCTTCTATCCGCTCTTCGTAAGTGCCATTGTTGCTGGCCTGGTGCCTCCCTTCTCCGAGTTCTTCTTCTCTGTCCTCCGCCATTACAAGCTACAGGCTCTGCATCTCCAGCCCAACTCCGTCCTTCTCTTGGCAATCTTTGCTTATTATTGCGAGGCCCATGTTGGGGTGCAGCCCTCAGTGGCCTTGCTGCGCCACTACTTCTACCTCCGGACCTCTCGTGGGACTGCTTCCGCGTGCGCGAGCTTCGTCGCGTACGGCGGTGCCATTGCCATCTCGAACTCTAGGAAGAGTATTGAGGGCTTCAGGAGCAAGTGGGTCTTGGTGGATGCTGGGCGCATCCACCCTCGGCTGATCCTGCCCACGGAGCAGCCCACGAGCTCCAGCGACTGGGGTCGTGCGGAGCTCGCGGATCCCCGCGCGAAGATGGTGTTGGAGAAGATGGACGCGGATCTGAGGTCGACCGACATGGCGGCGGCGAAGCTGACCGGCGCATCGCTGCTGAGGGAGTTCCTGGAGCACCGGCTGGCTCCGCTTCGGCAGTACTCACTTCCAATGTGGAGGACCCGTCCGAGCCCCGCGGCCTTGGCCGACGGAGACCTGGCTGCGGTTCTCCAGTCTCTGGTCGGGGGCAATGTGGCGAGGCTGGAGGGCGCTCCTACGCCCTTGTTCCTCCACAACGACTGGGAGCGGGTGGTGAAGTCCATGCCCGTCTTCAATGGGGATGGGCCCGTGCCCCTGGAAGCTCCCGAGGGGCTGGTGGACATGCCCTCCGATGACTCCAGCGAGGAGGAGGAAGGAGGGGAGTGGGGAAAAGGGCCTGACTCCGAGGCGACTGACGGAGAGTCGAGGGCTCCCCTCCCCCGGTGCAGGTCCCGCTTTCTCCGCCTCTCTCCGAACGATGACGACGAGGATGATGACGAAGACGACGACGAGCAGGACGGTGGAAGCTCGCCCTCGATCCCGAAGAAGGACATGACCGGGCTGATCTCCCAAGGGTCTCCCTCGGCCCCGGGGCGAACCACAGACGCACCTTCCGCCTCCAAGCTTCTCGAGGTTGACCCTTCCAGCCGGCTTTCAGGCTTGCAATTTGGCCAGAGGCCACTTGAGCTCACTGGCGATGACCCGTAAGCATTCGATTCTTGTCTTTATCTCTTGCTCTGCTTCTGAGGCCTGACGTCCGCATTCTTTTGGATAGGCTGGCGCCCGCAGCAAAGAAGCCGAAGGGGGCTCCCGAGGTTCCATCCGTGGTGGCGCTTCTGCCCGCGAAGGAGGGTGACCGCGATGCACAGGCTTCTCTTGCCCGGTCGTGCTCGCGAGGCCTGGCTGAGCCGGCTGGGGCGAGCTCAGCCCCCACGTCCCAAGTGGCTCCCGAGGTGCTCTTGCCCGCTGCTTCCCTTCCTGGTTCACGCTCTTGAAGATGTCGCCCTTGGCCTTGGCCCCACGGCCGAGGCCAAGGCGCGTGTTCTGTCTTCTGCAGCACTGACGCGGGTCCTCACCCACATCTACCTTCGCGATCCCGGTGTCGACCTCGACGGCCTGCTGGAGCCAGTGAGTGGTGAGCGTGCCGCTGCCGAGGCCGTGAAGGGTCGCGCGGAGGCTCTGCTGGGGAAGTTCCGGGCCTTCAGCACCAAGTCGGAGCAAGGCGTTGCCGACCCCACTGCTCCGTGAGGCGAACCCGATCCGTGCTGCTCCATCGCCGATAAGTGACTCCGTCGCGGCTCCTGTCCTGCTTTTAGTTCCTGCACATGTTTCATGCCTCGGGGAGGCGTTTAAACTTGCGTTGGGCATCGAGATAACAGTGTGGACTGTAATATTTGCTTTTGAATTCCTTGAAATTTGCGCTTTTACCTTCCTACTTGCTTATGTTCTACGCCGGCAGAGCCCGGCCCCGCGCGTACCCCGCCCAGCAATAGTCCTGACCGGAAACCAAGACGGGACCAAGGAGTGAGGGGCTACGTGACCAGTTAGGCTCCTGAGTCGTGATGCTCAGGAGTCCCCCTTGATGCTCAAACGTCCTTCGTACCTTGGCTCCGCTCGGGGAGAGACGCGCGACGAACCAGGCCCGGGGGGACCTGGCTGGGTGGTGTGCGTCTGGGTGTGACCCAGGCGCAGCCCCCGTGCCCAGCCCCCTCGCACGGCACTCCCGAGGGGAGGCGTTACGATGAGGCTAGACACTGAGCTCTGGGCTCCCTGAGGTTGATGCGGCCCGAGGGCCACCCTCAGTTGTTTATCACCAGCGCGGAGCATAGTGCTACCGTATGTGTACGGGCATAGCCGCTCCTCGGCAGTGTCGTCAGCCAGCGCGGAGCATGGTGCTTCCACTGGTGCGTGGGAGGGGCCCCCCTCCGGGAGGAGCCCCCGGGGCGTGTACAGCCCCGCCCTGACACGTGGTTGGCACGGTAGGGCCTGGCGAGGTGTATCTAGGCACCCGTGAGCCAGCGTGGGACTCACGGGGACCTACCTCTAGGCGGGTTGCGCCTGGCACTGGGCCTTATCTTGTGATGTGTTCCTGCAAATTTGGTTAGATGTGGCACTCTACGTCCTCGGGTCCCGGCCCTCGAGCTGGTCTCAGCCGTCGCTGGTATGCCAGGTCGCGATGCCATGGACAAGGCCAGAGGGTGAGGGCTGGAGAGCCAGTAAGAGCCCTGAGTCGCGATGCTCAGGTACCCCACCCTTTAACATGCAAGTGGTCGGCATGGAGGAGAAGAGGTGTCGTGGACCGACGTCAAGTAATCGAGCATGGTGGTTCTAGCGCATAACCGGAAATAAACGCAGATGGGATACGTGCCGCTGGGCCTGGCCCGAGTGGCTTGGGGATGATGCAACCCGAGTGACGCCCCCAACAAGGTAAGCTAACGACATAGAATAAAAAGGGATACACGCCGCAGGGACGGACCCACGCGGCCTGGGAATAATGCAGCCCTGGGGGCGCTCCCAGTTGGAAGTGAAACTAGAAAGATGTCACCTGATGATGTTGAGGACGAAGGAGCATTGATGTAGCAGACTTGGTGTGCTACGGAAGCCATTCCTCATGAGCCCCCAGGCCCAGGAGCCTCGGGAGGCTTCGGAGGCGCTGGCGGCTCCTCGCGGGCCATCTCCACCCCTGCCAGGGCAGCGGAACGCCTGGCCTCTCGTGCCTCCGTGATGCCCCTCATGAGGCGCTGGTACGCGTCAGCCACGTTCGGCAAGCCGTAAGGCATGCGAATGTAGCTGTGGGGTGGGCCTCCGCAGCGCCCCACTCGCGAGGGCCAGAGGCGCTCCAGAGAGGCGACTCGCTTGAGCCCTGGTATGTCGATGTAGACGCGCAGCCCACCATCCTCGCCTGGATGGGGAGCCACTGCTGGTAGGCGGCGGCCGCCTTTCATGACTCTTGACTCCTGTATCTCCTGAATGGCCTTGCTGACGAACTCCTGAGGGTCTGGATCTCCTTGCCTTGCTCCTTCTTGAGGGAAACGTGCTTCAAAACACGCCTCCATGTGGTGCCCAAGCGCCTCCCTCGTGACCCTAGCCAGGTCGGTGGCCCTCCAGGGGAGAGCCCCCGAGCCCTGCTTGAGGAGGGCGCCGGATGCGCTTTCCTATGCGATGGTGGGAGGTTCCCCCTGGGCAGGCGCGGGCCCAGAGGGGCCTGCCTCCTGAGTGGTCGGGCCAGACGATGTCTTCTTCTTCTTGGGGGCGGTCTCAGGAGGCCTCCTGCTTCCACGATCCGGGTCTTCCAGTGACGCGGCCTGAAAGGTTCGTTCCAGGGAACACACCGCGTCCTTCTCTTCACAGGGCACCGTGATGACTCCGACGCTTCCTGGCATCTTGAGGACGTTGTAGCCGTGGTGAGTTACGGCCACGAACTTGGCCAACGCTGGGTACCCAAGGATGGCATTGTACGGTAGGCGAATGTGGGCGATGTCGAAGTCGATGAGCTCGGTGCGGTAGTTGTCGCGTGCCCCGAAGGTGACAGGGAGGCAGACCTGCCCAATCGGGGCCGTGGAGCCGTCGGTGATACCGGACAAAGGCTTGGTTGGCTGAAGCTGGCTGTAGGGCACTTGGAGGTTGTTGAATGTCTCCACGGACAGGACGTTGAGCCCTGCCCCGCCATCGATGAGGGTCTTGGTGACCACCACGTTGCAGATGATTGGGGAACAAAGCATCGGGAGGACTCCGGCTGTAGCCGCGCACTTGAGATGATCTGCTGAGCTGAACGTGATGGCGCACGCTGACCACCTGAGAGGGCGCGTGGCTTTGAGCCTGGGGAGGACTGCATTCACTTCGCGGGCAAACTGCTTGAAGATGTGTTGAGAGGCTGGGGCTTGTGCCCCGCCCAAGATGCAGGCGATCGCGCGCGGCTCCTGGAAGCCCACAGCCTCCTCGTCCTAGTGGCGGTCCTCGTTTCTCCTTGGCAGCGGTGGCAGCGTTGGGAGGCCTGCGTTGCCTTGCGGGCGATCCTCGCGAGGCTGATCCCTCCAGTCTCCCTCGCGAGGCTGATCCCTCCATCCTCTCTCCCGAGGCGGGTCTTGCCAGCAATCCTCGCGAGGTTGGTCGCGCCACCCTTGGCGCGGGCCACGGTCTTCCCTGCGTCCTGCGTTCCTTCCTCCTCCTCGACCGTAGCCCTGGTCACCGCAATCGGGGCGACGGCCGATCCTTCCTTCTCGCACGGCTCGGAGTTCTTGACATTCGTTGGTGTTGTGGGTGTGGATGTCGTGGTACACACAGTACCGACTGCCCTTGGAAGGTTCGGGATGATCTCTGCCCCGCTTGGTGTCTGGTTCTGCCGCGAGCACGGCAGCCCCCTTGCGCTTCACATCCTTGGCCTTGAGCTTCTTCTCTTCTGGGTCTGCGGCGGGCAGCTCGAGGAGGGAGAGACGCCCTTCCTCAGCCCTGGCGCACTTGTTCGCCAAGTTGAACAGCTCCAAGGAAGTGCACAGGTCTTCATGCATCGCCAGCTCCTCCTTCATCTTGACGTTGCGCATGCCGTCAGAGAAGGCCGAGATGATGGCCTCCTCAGTCACCTTGGGAATCTTGAGGCGTGCGTTGTTGAAGCGCTGGATGTACTTCTGCAGGGTTTCCCCGGGCTATTGCTTGATGCGGCGCATGTCGCTCACGGCGGGTGGCCGGTCGCGAGTGCCTTGGAAGTTGGCGATGAAGCGGGTGCGCATCTCGTCCCAGGATGAGATTGTGCCTGGCGCCAGGTTCAGGAGCCAGGTGCAGGCCCCGTCCTTGAGTGCCATGGGGAACCAGTTCGCCATGACCTTCTCGTCTCCGTTGGCAGCTTCGATGCCCAGCTCGTAGAGCTGGAGGAACTCTGCAGGTTCAGCCGTGCCATCGTAGCGAGGAGGCAAGTCTGGCTTGAACTTGCCGGGCCACGCGACGCTGCGTAGCTTGGGGGTGAAGGCGCGGCAGCCTGCTGTGGCCACGGGAGGCCTCGGGTGACGGGGAGCTTGGTCTTGCATGTCCCCACGCGCTGCAGCTGGGAGCAGCACGGGGTCTTGATGCGCGGGAGCAGGAGCATGGTCGCGGCGTACTGGAGCAGGGAGCGCCCGGGTAGCTTCTTGCGGGCGAGGGACTTCTTGGCAGCTCTGCTCTTGCTGCGCTAGCGCCTGACGGAGCGGGTTCCGCCCAGGGGCCACGCGCCTTGGAGCCATGGCGTCTTCTTGGGGAGGAGGCGGCCGGGGCGCCGCCGGAGCCTCGTCGCCCACACGGGGCGGGGTGCGGTGCAGTGGAACGGACGGTGCAGGAGAGCCCCCTGCGGCGCGGACGAGCTCGGCGACGCGGTCGAGCCATTCTTCGTAGACGTCATCGACGGGACGGTAGCGCAGGAGCTCGTTCACCGCGATGAGCGCAGCTCGGGCCTCCATGGGCGCGCGGAGCGCGCGGGACGAAGAACCAGCTGGGGTGAGCGAGGGAGTTGCGGTGCGGCCGTCTTGCCGCATAGATGGATGCTGAGACGATGCTTGCCGCTCGTCCCCCGCCGCGCCAGTGGCGGCGTTGACGCAGGTGACGGGGAACGGCGTGGATGCCCGCTGACAGGGGCCGTCCGGGTGATGCGGGAAGCAAGTGCGGCCCGGCGCTCGGCGCGGGCCTGACGAGCGTCAGACATGGGCGTGATGGTCGGAGGAGAAGGGGCCGGTGGAATACGAATTCTGGCGCACCCCTACCTGGCGCGCCAAATGTCGGATTTCGGGTTCCGGCAGACCCTTGAGGTTCGAACACTGGGGTGCGTGCGGAGATTTAGCCTCCTACCTACCTGCACCCCTCCGCCATGCTAGGATCTAAAACTAAGGAAAGAACAACACAAGAGACACAGGGTTTATACTGGTTCGGGCCACCGTTGTGGTGTAATACCCTACTCCAATGTGTGGTGTGGTGGATTGCCTCTTGGGATGATGATGATGAATAATACAAGGAAGAACAGCCTCGCGAGGGTCTGTTCTTGGCTGGGGGGATGAACTACTGAGAAGAGTTCAGTCACATTTCTCTCTCTCTCTCTGCTTCCTACCAATCGACCGAACCCCTTGCTTTGTGGGTGGCTGGTCCTATTTATAGAGGCCCTGGTCCTCTTCCCAAATATCGAGCGGGAAGGGAGCCAACAATGGCGGGCTAATTTGAAGGGGGACAGCAAGTATCAGCTATCCTGACAAAAGTAGTCTTCGCCTGCGCAAAGCTCTGGTGATGACGCCGTCTTGGGCTCCATGGTGACCTCCATCTCGTAGTCCTTCTGTTCTTGGTCTCGTTGCACTGAAATGGCAACCTTTGCCTGATGCCTCGGTACTCCGCGGCTGTGCTTGCCCCCTTTACACCAAAGAGGAAAGGAGGACGCTACACGGGCTGGCACCCGCCTGGCGCCCTGAGTCGTCATGGCTTGCGTCACGGGCACCTCGTGAGGTACCCCTCCTTGATCTCTCCGCCTCCTCATGAGCTAGCTTGACGAGGCCGTGCCTGAGGAAGCTCCGCGTCGTCCGCCCCGCGAGGCTTGGCCCCTCGCGAGGGTCTTGGGTTTGTGTTGGTGAAGACGGGCCGTGCTGGGCCCCCTTTTGAGCCACACCGCAGGCCGCAGGCAGGCAAGTCTGGGGACCC
Source organism: Triticum aestivum (assembly GCF_018294505.1). Classification (NCBI taxonomy): domain Eukaryota; kingdom Viridiplantae; phylum Streptophyta; class Magnoliopsida; order Poales; family Poaceae; genus Triticum; species Triticum aestivum. Next base: position 443,771,885 of record NC_057800.1, on the reverse strand, counting down.
CCGTTCCCAGAACGCCGACACGCAGCACGAGAGAGAGCCGGAGCAGCTGCAGCTAGTGCCATTGTGGAAGTCACCGCCGAGGAAGCAACGACATGGGGGAGAGACGCCGTGGATGATGTGGCCGGCGACGGCGACGTTGATGGAGACACGCCATGTATGCTCGGTATCGAGCACCGGCAGCCTCGTGAGATCGAATAAAAGATAAAATGCAGCGGTGAGTGCAGAACCTCCTTGGTGGCGCCGAGTTGGCCTCAGCTTCATCGGAGGAATTGGTGAGGGTGCTACGGTTCCGGTGGGGCAGGTCAAGACGGCGCTGTGGGGATTGAGGTGGCGCGATAGATGAGGCGAACATCGCGGTAGCTCCTTGGAGGTGGAGGACGGGGCGGCTGATCTGGCGGGACGACGAAATCGACAACGGATCCTCATCCGGTGCGGTGGATGAGGGACGGCGAGCTGTTGCGGTGGACGACGTAGTCGAGGAAGAGTCTCCGGCTGGGCAGCGGTCGGGAGGCCGACGGAGGAGCGTGGGGTTTCGCGGGTTTTGGCGGCCTCGGTGTACGAATGGTGGGGCGAAGGGGGAGCCAAGCTTAGGGAGGCGCTTGTCCGTAATGTAGGGTAAGTTACCAGCGTACCCCCACCGGTTTTGACACCGCGACGTGGAGCTTCATTTTCGGCTGACGGGTAGAAGGGGGATTTCACGTGTCTGGGCTGCGGGAGCGATTTCGGATGAGGAGGGAGTTCTCCCGCGTGTCCAAATTTCGGGATAACAAGGCGCGGCGCGGGTTGAACAAGCGGGAGTTCCAAAGCAGGTGAGACAAAAGATACTCAAGCTTGAAAATTTTGGGATAACAAGGTGCGGATTCATTGTTCGGCAGAACAAACTTAATGTGTAAAAAAACAATTCATACAAGACACAAGAGAGTCATGTCCCCTTTTACTATATTTCTATAGATGCCATTGAAAAAACTACAAGAAAGATGTAAAAAAAACCGGGAGAACAAGATTACCCTACACAGTACCAAATCGATTCGCACTTCCCTCAACAACAACAAAAAACAAATCAATTCCCACCAAGAAAGAGTGATGTCCCTTTTTATATGATTACAGATGCCATGATCTCGAATTTAAATTTTTGAATCCACGTTATGTTGAATTCGAATATATCGTTAGGTGAACTTGCGGTTTATAATTGATTTAGTCATACATTTTGATCTTCCATCATATATGAACATTTTACTCCACCATGTGAACATATATATTGTCTTCTACCATATGGACTAAATTTGAATCAATTTTCCTTATTTGAATATGATTGTTGTCAAGTTATACAATAATTTAAATATTATCTTGATAACAAAAAACATACATATTGCAGTAATCATATTTCACTATGAACTACATGTACCATACGCTCTCCAATTCAAATATTTGTATCCATTTTATGTTGAATTCAAATCATAGTACATTATTGGTCTAGGTAGCGAGATGTTTGGGATAATCTAAACCCTGTTTTCATACGTATAATTTTTGGCTGAATTGGGACAAGTTTTGGTATAAGCCTCTTGCAAAACCAGAGATTCTCCCAACAAGTCTTGTGGTTCCGAGAGGGAACGTGTCACCTTTGTGTGCGAAATGATATACGCTGCCTCCCCCCTGATTTTATTTATAGAGGCAACATAGAACTATATGAGTGCCCTGTTAAATTTTGGAATTATTTCAGGTTCATTTGGCCTTTTTATACATTAATTGAGTTTCTGGACTTTTAATGTGCATAATCTAAATATGAATTGCATGCACATGCTCCGGTGCACCAAAGTGGGTTGAAAAATCACATGTGTGTCCTTGGTTGAATTTCTAGGTCCCATGGAAGAAATGAGAATGAAATTCAAACATCTGGGCGTCATGACTCGGCCGAGAACATCGAGAAACTTTGATTTTAAATTCATGTAAATCCAAAACTCGCCTGGAAATCATGAAACTTGGCATGGTGTCATGTCATGGCACTAACATGTTGTGGTAAAAAATTGGGCCGATTTGGAAGCTCGTGGTTCTAAGAGGGAACGTGCCACCTTTGAGTGTGAAACGATATACGCTGCCCCCCCTTGAGTTTCTTAACAAAGGCAACATAGAACTACATTAGTGCCCTATTAAATTTTGGAATTATTCCGGGTTCGTTTGTCGTTTTTTATACATTAATTGAGTTTCTGGTCATTTAATGTGCATAAGTCAAATTTGAACTACAAGCACATGCTCTCGTGCACCAAAGTTGGTTGAAAAATCACATTTGTGTCCTCGGGTGAATTTCTAGGTCCCATGCAAGAAATGAGAATAAAATTAAAACATCTGGGCATCGTGGCTCGGCCGAGAACATTGAGAAACTTGGTTTTAAAATTCTTGTAAATCCAAAACACGTCTGAAAATCATGAAACTTGGCATGGATGTCATGTCATGGTACTACCATGTTGTGGTAAAAAATTGGCCGAATAGGAACAGATTTTGGTATAAGCTTTTGCAAACCGAAGCTTCTCTCAAGAAGGCTCGTGGTTCTGAGAGGGAACGTGCCACCTTTGAGTGCGAAACGATATACGTTGTCCCCCTTGAGTTTATTTACAAAGGCAACATAGAACTACATGAGTGCCCTGTTAAATTTTGGAATTATTCCGGCTTCGTTTGGCCTTATTTACACATTAATTGAGTTTTTGGTCATTTAATGTGCATAATTCAAATTTGAACTACAAGCACATGCTCCCATGCACCAAAGTTGGTTGAAAAATCACATTTGTGTCCTCGGGTGAATTTCTACTCCCTCCTTCCATCTATATAGGTCCTAATGCGTTTTTCGAGGCTAACTTTGACCAAACGTTAGAGCAATAATATATGACATGCAACTTACACAAAGCATACCTTCAATTTTGTATGTCAAAGGAGCTTCCAATAATATAATTTTCATAGTATACATCTCATGTGCTATTAATCTTGTCAATAGTCAAAGGCTGTCTTGAAAAACACATTAGGCCCTATATAGATGGAAGGAGGGAGTAGGTCCCATGCAAAAAATGAGAATAAAATTCAAACATCTGGGCATCGTGGCTCGGTCGAGAACATTGAGAAACTTGGTTTTAAAATCATGAAACTTGGCATGGTGTCATGTCATGGTAGTACCATGCCGTGGTAAAAAAATTGGCAGAATAGGAACAAATTTTGGTATAAGCTTCTTGCAAATCGGAGTTTCTCTCAAGAAGGCTCGTGGTTCTGGGAGGGAACGTGTCACCTTTGTGTGCATAATTCAAATTTGAAATAGAAGCACATGTTCCAGTGCACCAAAGTTGGTTGAAAAATCACATGTGTGTCCTCGGGTAAATTTCTAGGTTCCATGCAAGAAATGGGAATGAAATTCAAGATTCTGGGCATCGTGGCTGGGTTGGAAACATTGAGAAACTTAGTTTTTTAATTCCTGTAAATCCAAAACATGCATGAAAATAATGAAACTTGTCTTGGTGCCATGACATGGCACCAACGTGCTGTGGTAAATTGGCAGTCCGATTTGCAAAGGCACACACATTAACAATCAACAAAGTCATTGTGGAACAAGTGATGTCACGTTACAATCGGAAACACAAGTATTATTGAAACCGTGGGAGTTCTACTTACTAGTACCATTTACGTGCGGCCACGCGTCCTTATTTTTTGTTAGCTAGGAGGTGTTGTGCAGGGTAGCTATTTGAGTATGAGAGGCGTGCAATCAGACCCCAGCGCGTGCTTATTGGCACCTCCATCTGCCGTCCACCTCTCTCCCAAGGTCTCCATTCATGGCGCCCGAGCCTCTGTTTAATGGCGTGGCTATGTCTCACTCGACTGAGATTTAAGAGAGAAAAAAGAAAATCTGAAAGCACGGATCTTGATGTAAGATCCGACGGACCTATATAGCATCTACTGCGACTTATAGCAAGACTGATGAATATATAAGGACGATTAATTTTTTTGATCAAAGAAGGGCTTGCCCCTTCCAATTTTCATTACTGAAAACCACCACAATTCACAAGAAGTTTAGCACAACTCCAGGCTAACACGAAGGACTAAAAGCTACCAGATTGAAATCGCAACATCCCAAGAGGTCAACAAAGGCCAAACATCCGCGCTAGAACCCAACATTTCACAACCGACGACACAATCCACATCCTAAACCGATTATTACATCAAAAGAAACCAGGAAACTAGTCTCCGCGGTGAGCGGCGATGAGCTCTTTCGTATCCTCAAGACGCTGCTTGAGAACATCCACGGATTCCTCCACCAGCCTTTGGCGCTTGTTGCGGAGCATGTCATTCTCGTCCATAAGTTTCTTGACGATGATGCCGGTCCTCTTCAAAAGGCACCGGTCTCCTCCTATTGGTCTGTACTTCGGCGATCTTCTCCCTCAGCGGGTCGCGCTCGTCCCGGAGCCTCTCATTACCCTCCCTTAGTTGCTAGATGACGTCAGTAGCCTGTTCAAACGAGGGTTTCATGTCGTCCTGCAACCTCGCCCAGCCGGAGATCTGATCCATCTGGCTATGGACGATCGCATGCATGCACCTGTAACAGTCGTCGCCTACCGCGAGAAATTTTCCCAGGCCGCCGCGGTGAGGCGGGACATCTCTGCTGCATTTGTGGCGCGGCGGGACATCTCTGCTGCTTCCGCGGCGTGGCCGGACCAGTCTGCTGCATCGACGGCGCGACGGGACCTCCGTGCTGCTTTAGCGGCGTGGCGGGACCTCTGTGCTGCTACTTCTGTGCGACGGGAGATGTCGGCTGCTCTTGCAGCAAGGCGGGACATCTCTCGTGCTTCCACTTCCATGCTCGCCTCTCCCTGGTGGCAATCTCTCGACCCAAAACTCATGCTGGCAATGGCAGACGCAAGGGAAGGATGCTGAATGACTTGTTTGTTTTTGTGGATGAGGAGTTGAGGAGGAATGTGCAGTCATCTTGGCATACTAGTATTTATAACCGAGTACTAATATGCTCCTAAGTGGGAAACCGTTTAGGTTGTGATCGGTGTGAACAGGTTTGCAATTCAATATAGCATGGAGTAATTTGGAATGTGACAAGACGCAAGCTCAAAATTTATTGACGGTTCTAGTTTCAAAGTGCGGCACTATTCCTGTATGGAGTACTTCTTTTTCTACTCCCTCCTTTCCTGTTTTATAGGGCTTATCTTAAAATTTTAGTTTTTCCATTTTATAAGGCTCAATTTGGTTGTTCCCCAACACATGTTCAGATTCCAAGGTGCATTAAATCATTGCATGCAAGTATTAAGAGAAAATTGACCAATGCATGTACTTTATGCATGCATGCATTGCAATTAATGCATTGATAAACATAATTTTTTGAGAAAAACAAGAGCATTAATTAGGTGCTTTTGCAAACTACAAAAAATATTCCACCACTCACCATCTTGGTTGGTGAGATTTTTGAATTAAGCCCTATAAACCGGAAAGGAGGGAGTACTGCTGTGTACGTGCAATAACTGGCACCGTCGTATACATATCTTACGGTTAATGGGGCGTTCGACAGGAATAGCCGCGTGGCGAGCTCTAGGCTAGTCTTTTTTCAGACGCATTAAACCTATCTCTCGGGACTTCTCGCACGCACCATCGTGCCACCCACAAAAACTTGTACTCTGAGTTTAGTAGTACATTATACAGGAAGAGAAGAGGTGCACGCATGCACTCGTCCTCTCACACACGCGTCTGTTTTTTCTTGAAAAGGACGATGATGACCCCCGGCCTCTGCATCTGGGAGTCACACACGCAAATTATTGAAATATATCGAGTGCAGTGCTTTGATGTGTCGCGTCAACTCGTACATCAACGAGAAGTTTGATTATCCTCTCCCTCGCGGACTTAACAGCACCTGCCTTTGGTTGTATGACAGATTGGCCACACACCTGTCGGGCCCACCTGTCATACACGCAAAGGCAGGAGCGTCCCTCCCTCGCCCATGAGCGTGGTGGCTGGCAAGACTAGGAGAAGCTTTCGCTACATGCTCTCCCTCCCACACGCGGTGGACATGCAGCAGTTCAATCGGTGTCAGATGGCCAGAAGCGTAGTGTAGTACTCCTCTAGTGCAGTAGTATTCCATCATTGTTCGACTTCCCGAAGAGGCGAAGAGCCAAGCGCAGCCCGGACGCTCGTGTGGCAATTTCATGTGTAGAGTAGTCTAGGATAGCGTGTACCATGCCTGTAAGCTTAAAATCGTTGGGGTCGGCTCCATGCTATGTGGCCATCTCGAAGTTTAAAAAATATATTAAAATAGTCTTCTGGCCCTACCCGAAAACTACCGCGCGTACTGCCCGGGAAAAGCCCCGCCCTCAACTTTTAACTACATGAAAATAGTTCGAGCTTGTTCATTCTATATAAATACATTACTTACTATATGTTTATTCACCCATGGGGTTGCTCAATGAATGGAGGGGCGGGGAGCACAAGTGAACAATACTGTAGTACTACTAGTAGTAAGTAGGAGTCATACAGTAGTCACCTTAAATAGAGAGTTTCTTTTCTTTAATGCCACGTACACAAATTGAAACGCTTGTTATGGAGAGAAAAAAGATAATCACTCCACTATATATGGACGCAGGGGCCTGAGCGCTTGCTTTACTAGGGTTGCTCTCTTCATTCTCTCATCCTCTCCAGATATAAACAAGACAGCGGTAGCGACATTTTCTCTCTGCTCACCGCTGGTCACAGATCTGGCCGGATCCCTTTGGCCGGTGTGTGTAGAGGACTGAAAGGTGCATCATTCACGCGGTCATCGCCGCCGAGGGAGGAAACCCACAGCTGCTGGAGGGGCCTGATCCTCTGCCCGTGTCGTTCTCTCCGACACATGGCCGGCTCGGGAGGTCCTCCGACCCTTGTTCCTCCCTGCCGTATTGTCCGCAGATCCGACCTGCCGTCGCCGACATCCTGGCGACCCTCAGGTATAAGTTCTTCGAAAGCGGCCTTGCTCTACTGCCCCAGCTCCCCACGTGTCTGCATGTGCATCTTTTTCTACTCCCATCAGCTCTTCCAAAGCCACCTAAATTTTTAGTATTATTAGAGGTAAAGCTACTTCATGCATTCGAATCTAGGGCTTTGTTCAAACAACGAAGAAAGGGGGAAAGTTGTAGCATGAATCTAGGACTTGATTCAAAGAGGAAATAATATGGTGAAAGTAGTAGAGACCAGATACCCAACCAGTCTCTTGGTTGAAAAGGGAAATAATGGGAAAACGTAGTACAAACTGGATAAGGAACAGATCTATTATTGGTTGAAGAAAAGGATAGAAAGTGGCGGCTGGTGGACAAGTCAACACAGTATGTCCAGGATTAGATTTGCTGTCATCACATAGTAAAAGGTCTCCAGGATTAGATTTGCTGCCCTGACATAGTAAAAGGTCTCAGGATTAGATTTGCTGCCCTCACATAGTCAAAGGTCTCTAGGATTAGATTTGCTGCCCTCACATAGTAAAAGGTCTCCAGGATTAGATTTGCTGCCCTCACATAGTACAGGGTCTCCAGGATTAGATTTGCTGCCCTCACATAGTACAATGGCACTCCTGCTGTTTTCCCCAGTATGATAATTAAGTTGCTCCTTTATGCTGCTGAGAGTCCTGGTGTCCCCACGGTCCCATGCCCTTAAACCAACTCTTTAGCCACTGTTGATTTACTGTGTTTGGTAAACAAGCAATGCCACCATTAAAGTAATCCCATAGTTGAGGAATCTCATTGTTGATCGTAATGCTTCTGGTAACATGAAGCATTCCTGACGTTTTAAAATTTCTACTGTCCTTGTGTGATTTCCATGAACATAATTATGAAGCTTCTTTTCATTTTGTATATGTTTTGTATATTCTTGTTGACCAGCAACTGTTTACTTTCTATCTTTTTGTGCAGATAGGGATATCCATTTCACCTTGTTGCTATTGTGACCTTTTGGTGAACTGCACAAAACACTTTTTTTTGGAACGAGTGTCTTGTGCAGTTCAACTAAAATGTCACGTGGGCAACATCTCTCAATTTTGGTGGAACTGCACAAAATGGTGATTGGAGTTTCCAAAATCTCCGTCAAGTTCTGCTGGTAATCTCGTGCAACATTTTATTAGCCTTTGCAAGATGGAGCCGTCACTGTCACCACAATGGCACTTTATTTTAGTGGAACTGCACAAAAGGATAAGAAAATTATAGTTGCACCTTACATGAGCCGGACAGCCAACCTTAATGTTCCTCAATTTTAGTGCAACTACTAAAGAAGAACCTGCCAGCTCACAAGAGCAAGTACTTCTTGCTAGCTGAATGATGCAATCTTTGCTTCATTTCAGGTGAACTGCAGAAAAAGGCGCATGAATTGAATCATGGAACTCCAGGCAGACCTCATCCAAGTAGAGCTGGAGGTTGAGTTCAAGGAGGCCGCTATTAAAGCGAAATCATGCTCTCCTGTCTCCTTGTTTGTGTTGTGCAAACATGTTGTGCAAACAGGAATACTCAACTACAGATGTTGTGACGGTCAAGAGCATTCGCCAAGTTCTTCGATTGTATGACATGGCTAGCCAAGATGGATTTAATCCCGATATTCACTTTATCAAAAGGCTCTAATGGGTTGGTTCTGAATCTTGCAAGCTGGGAATCAGTGAGATGTGTAGGCATCTTTGTTGTACTTATTATTTGAATCTTATTTGTTGGTTCTGAATCTTGCAAGCTGGGAATCAATGAGATGTGTAGGCATCTTTGTTGTACTTATTATTTGGATCTTATTTGTTGGTTCTGAATCTTGCAAGCTGGGAAACACGGCATGATGATGCAGAGGACAACAACCATAACAAACAGTTCAAACTTGGTAGTATTATCTTTGTGAAAGTGCGACAAATGTGCTGATCGTGTGCGTCCTGAGAATAATAATTCTAATTGTTGTGCATGTTGATCCTGTGGCACTGATAGAACGAGCGAATGCATTGCTTGTTTTAAGTATAAATTTCTATTAAAGCTAATTAAATTTAAGTAAAGTGACCACTAACTCCTGTTATTACAGTACCAATACAGACCCGCTCGTGAACCGACGTGTGGCCGAGGGTGCATCTTCTGCCGGGCGTGCAGCGGACGAGGGAGGGGTAGTAACTGTTGTCGCCTGTACACACTCAGCTTACTGTTGAATCCAGTTCCCCAAGAGCTGAAAAACGAACTGCTGCCGCCGCCTACACACTCGTTCACTCGAAGAGACTCCAATGGCGATCCGAGGGGTGAGCCTGCTGGATATGGACTTCAGCAAGGAGTTCCCCTTTGAGTTCGCCGTTCAGTCCTATGGCTGCACCAAGTTGAATGTGATGTACACCAACGATACGGACTCGGTGAAGCTCTGCCTCGCCTCAGTCCTATGGCTGCACCAGGTTCTGGAGCATTCGCCCGTTTCATCGGCAGCGCCGACTGCACCTTCGCTACGGTGGAGAGAAGGAAGAACGCGACGATTCGGCCATCTGGTGCAACAAGCTTGTCGACATCCAGAAGCAATACAAGATCATCAGCAACGGGCAGGAGAAGGACTCCGTGGTTGACCTCGCTGAGACCATCATCGACCCCTGATACGCCAACATGAAAGAAGACGACCTGAACACGTGGGAGGTACCTCTGAATCTAGCCTACATAACCTACGCGGCCAAGGACGCATACGCATGCTACGACATGTACAGGCAGATCTTGGACATGAGGGCGTGTCTGCTTCCCGTAACCGACGAGTACACGGACAGCCGCAGCGTCATGATCAAGCGTGCCAGGAAGGTCTAGATGTTGTACTTTATCTGTTTATAAGCACCTTTATCATCTGAGTGTTTCATGCATTAGCCTATGTGTCGTAATTATCTGTTTTGTCCGAAATATTTCTTTTAAGAACCCATTAACCTGATTGCTTTTTTAGTGGCTATTTGCTTATGTATGTAAACTAGTTCACTTGTCCGTAAAAAAAACTAGTTCACTCGGCTGCCGTGCTTTGAATCTCCTTCCTCCCAACATATTCCCCTCCTCAGGTGGACCCAGCAGGTCTCTGAATTTTCTCCCACTTTCTTTTTCGATGTAAACTGAGTTTTCTCCCAGTACTTTCCCCTAGAACCAACTCAACTGTCCCACGTCTAGCCTAAAAAATAATAATACCCCACGTACTATTAACTCATCAAATTAAAATGATATTTTATTTCGTAAGTTGAAAGTTCTTACAAAATAATAATAATAATTGTTTATATATAACTTGGCAAGTTAACTCCTAGTGATTGCGTACATAAGCTTGCAAAGATTTTACTGACGTGCAATCATGTGTTTATGTTTTTATAACATTTCTCCGTCTAGCCCAACATGATATTTTCACCCAGCCCAGCAAGTCCGCGGATTTCGAGAAAAATGCAAATGGGATTTAAACGGGCTGCATAGATGCTACATCATTGTTTCACCCAGCCCACCAAATGGACTAAAAAACAAATGGACTGGCTGACATGTGGGCCAGTAGGTCGAAGCCTAAGAAGGCGTTGGATTTACATCCAACGGCCGGCATTCTTCTTCAATCTCTCGTCTTCTTCCCCCAGCGCTGCCGAACCGCCATAGTGGGTGGCTGACTTGTGGGCCTACTAAGTTGACGAGGACGGAGGGCTTTGTCAACTTAGTCAATATGAACGATTCTAGCTCCAGTGACCGTACGATGTCCATCCAACGGCCATAGTGCTTCTTCAACCTCTGGTCTTCTTGCTCCAGCCGCCCAAAGCAGCGCCGGTCGTGCCGCGTGCTCCTGCCTCTCGTGGCCGGCTGTGATGCCGCGAAGGCCTCACCGCCCCTACTACTCCCACCGCTGGCCCAGGGTATCCCTCTACTCACCCACACCCCCTGTTATTCTGCGGCGACGGCAGCCTCACGCCGCAGCCGAACCAGTGAACCCTCGTACTCCTCTCCGCGTGGGCATCCACTGCCGCGTCTTCCCCGGCTCCGCGTCGTCCCCTTCCTAGGCCTCGCCGTCGTCCACCGCCTTGGTGCTCTCGGCGCGGCGTGGTCAATGTGGTCAACGACCGACTTCCATCGGAAGAGTACTGTACGTGGAGAGGCTGACAGCTGGGTCCACGGCCACAACCCAGTTTTTTTGTGATTTGCCAAGTAAGTCGCTTTGTCAGGCCTGTTGGGCTGCAAATCTTTCAAGACGAGGAGAGCTTCATTCGGCTGGCCGAGAAAATGGCCTATCAGTAATGAGAAATGGGCTGTACATTTTTAAAACACATCAAACCGGCAATTAGTTTCAAATATCTTTTTTTCATTTCGAGATTTTAAATTACATTAATTTTTATGCGTGGAGAATTTGTTGGATTTTATATTGATATACATTTATTTTTAAAATCAGTTTGAATGTGAGTCGAAATTTCGGGATTAAAAACAGTTCGGACCGCACCGAAATATGCAAAATTTCGTATAATTTTTTAACCGTGGCCACAATATGGGCTGTAATGCTAACAAAAAGAATATGGGCTCCAAAAAACCTTAAGAATTAGCAAATGGGCTGTAAATTATTAGAAATAATGGCAGATGGGTTGTATGCTGTTTTCCACAGATTTGAGGCTTTCCTAAAAAAAGGTTGACGCACAAGCAGTGACTGTTGGATGTCCATCGAACGGCCGTCGTGCTTCTTCAATCTCTGCTCTTCCTGCTCCAGCCGCTCAAACAAGCGCCGGCGGGACTGCCTGCTCCCTCCTCCCCGCGGCCGGCTGTGCTGCCGCGCAGGCCTCACCGCCCCACCGTACTCCCATCGCTGGCCTAGCCATCCCTCTACTCACCCACACCTGCTGTTATTCTCCGGCGACGGCAGACGAACCAGTAAACCCTCGTACAGTCATACTCCCCTCCGCGTGGGAAACAACTGCCGAGTCTTCCCTGCCTCCGTGTCGTTCCCTTCCTAGGCCTCGCCGTCGTCCACCGCCCTGGTGCTCTCGGCGCGGCCTGGTCAACGTGGTCAACGACCGACATGCATCTGAAGTGGACTGTACGTGGAGAGGCCGACAGCTGGGTCCACGGCCGCACGCAAGGAAATGCCTCCTTATTACGCGCAAAATAATGATTCCTCCACCTGACATCAGGGACCCACCGAAAGGGCCTCTGTATTTCACGAAAAAAACGTTACCGCCGCTGACAGCTCGGACCCACCAGCTATATCTTCGCACGCAAGGAAGTGCCTCCTTATTACGCACAAAAAAATGAATACTCCCCCTGTTAGCTGGGACCCAGTATAGTGGCAGGCTGACTTGTGGGCCTACTAAGTTGACGGGGACGGAGGGCTTTGTCAACTTAGTCAATATGCACGATTCTAGCTCCAGTGACCGTACGATGTCCATCCAACGGCCGTAGTGCTTCTTCAACCTCTGGTCTTCTTGCTCCAGCCGCCCAAACCAGCGCGGTCGTGCCTCGTGCTCCTGCCTCCCGTGGCCGGCTGCGATGCGGCGGAGGCCTCACCGCCCCCTACTACTCCCACCGCTGGCCAGGCCATCCCTCTACTCACCCACACCCCCTGTTATTCTGCGGCGACGGCAGCCTCACACCGCAGCGAACCAGTGAACCCTCGTACTCCTCTACGCGTGGGCATCCACTGCCGCGTCTTCCCCGGCTCCGCGTCGTCCCCTTCCTAGGCCTCGCCGTCGTCCACCGCCCTGGTGCTCTCGGCGCGGCGTGGTCAACATGGTCAAGGAATGGCTTCGATTGGACGTGGACTATACGTGGAAAGGCTGACAGCTGGGTTCACAGCCGCAGCAACGAAGTGCCTCCTTATTACGTGCAAAATTATTATTCCTCCACCTGACAGCGGGGAACTACCGGACAGGCCACCGTATTTCACGAAAAAAACGTTTGCCCCTGACTGCTGGGACCCACCAGCTACATCTTCGCACGCAAGGAAGTGTGTTCGGGCAAAAAAAAATTCGCCCCCTGACTGCTGGGACCCATCAGCTACATCTTCCTAGGCAAGGAAGTGCCTGACAGTCGGGACCCACCTGGTCGAAGCGTACATAGCGTTGTCATTCTGGTCGCGAACGTGTACGTACATATATACTGGTGGATGTAGAGGCGCACACGTGTCGTAGTAGAGGCGCGCACGTAGCATGTACACGTACCTACAACGGCCAGGGTGCAAGAAAGAAAATACAGCCATGTATGTGTACATACGGGCGGGGTCTCGAACGCCTACTCGCGCATACGTACGGCCAGGGCTCGCGTACATGGCTGGGTTGGAACAGAGAAACAGCGTCGTCCTCGTGTTCATGGGGAGGCAACGGAACGTGTCGTGTTCATGGGGAGGCAACGGAATGCGTCGTGTTCATCGGGAGGCAACGGAACGCGTGGGAGACAACCGGCTAGGTCGGAGTGGAATGCGTGGTCGTGTTCATTGGGAGGGCTTGGACGGAACAGGCGATGGAAACGAGGCCTGGCGTACCGCAAAACGGAGGAAATAGACCTCCTACGTTCGGAACAGGGTCCTGTTGATCGGGAGGGGTGTGGCATACCGCAAAATGAAGGAAACGGACCTCCTACAGTCGAAACGAGGGTCCTGTTGATCGGGAGGGGTGTGGCGTACCACAAAACGGACGAAACGGACCTCCTGCGGTCGAAACGGGGGTCTTGTTGATCAGGAGGGGTGTGGCGTACCGCAAAACGGACGAAACGAACCTCCTACGGTCGAAACGGGGGTCCTGTTCATCGGGAGGGGTGTGGCGTACCGCAAAATGGGACTCCACGGGATACTGTCATCTCCACGTCGACCTCCTCCAGCCTCCATGGGCTACCGTCGACCTCCTCCAGCCTCCACGGGCTCCTGTTCATCCAGCCTCCACCGCGCGCTACTCCACCGGCTACTGTTCAACCACCCCTCCACGGGCACCCCTCCACCGTCTACTGTTCATCTAGCCCTCCACACCACGGGGTCCTGTTCAACCACCCCTCCACGGGCACCCCTCCACCGTCTACTGTTCATCCAGCCCTCCACCACACCACGGGGTCCTGTTCATCCAGAGGCAACGCCACCGCTCACTGTTCATCCAACCCCCCCCCCCGCAACGCTCACTGTTCATCCCAGAGGCAGCATCGATCGGCTTCAGTTAGCAGCAGTAGCGAAGGAATCGCTCGATCGGGTTCAGTTAACAGCCATCGATCGATCGCTCGGGTTCAGTAACGCGTAGCCTGCAGTGCAATCGCTCGGGTTCAGTTAGAGCCCAACGCCTCGCTCGGGTTCAGTTAGAGCCAACGCCTCGCACACACGCGTGTACGTGTACGAGAGAAACGCACATCGCTCGGCCCCGACCTCCCACTGTAACCGGGAACTCCCCATAATTTTCCTCCCCCTCGCTTCTACCACGGATTTTTCCGTCATGGACGGCCCAAAGAATGTCATGCAGCTGCGTCTCCGGCCCGCCCAGGACGAAAAGCCCATTTTCTGTCATGATTTTTTGTCATAGAAGTAGGAGCCCACCACATCTATGATGATACCAGGTTTTGTCACAATTATCGTCATAGAAGTGTCATATGTATGACAGAAAAAAATTCGTTCAACCCAAAATGTCACGAATGTGTCTTTTTTTTGTAGTGCCTATAAACTTATGCATAACCTTCCTCATGCAGGTCAGTATCCCCTTCGTCCAGATGACCATATTTTGTCATGCCGAGCTATGATATGTGCTACTATTTTGTGACACAGTTTAAGTACAACTATTGCTTTCCTATCTTTCCACATTCAGGACAATGAAGATGATTTCAGTGGAACTGCACAAAATAGTTTGATGTTGAGTGATCTCTATTGCCTCCTCTGTTTGCTGCAATGTGTCAGCGTAAATTGCAAGATGAGCCATCAATCTAGCTATGGAGTTGCCGACATGCTCAAAGTGCACGTAACGTTGAGTAGAAAGAAGCATGCCGAGGAAATTAATGCGTGTGTAGGGTGGCCCTTTGCTCAGAGAAGCATTGATCATTTTTTCTTTATTTCTACATCTTCTCACAGCTTTGTCTTGGTTATAGTCTTGTGAATATTTAGATGAGTAAACATGCTGAACTTAAGTGCCTAGTAAACATGCTAAACTTAAGTGCCTAGTAAACATGCTGAACATTGAGTAGAACTTGTGAATCTATATTGTGAATGTTCACTAGTATGCACACCGTATCTTGTGAATCTTAGTTTAGTGTGAATGTTGACTAGCATGTCAACCTTTACAATCTATATTGTGGGCATGTTATTTGACCCCTCATTTTGCCGCGCTACAACCAATATGAGTGTCTGCATGCATTACCGCATCCTCCAATTTGGTGGATGCCAAGCTGGCCCGAGAAGGAGCTATAACTGTTGGGAAACATTGCATGGAAAAAAATCTATGCACACGCAAGATTTATCAAGGAAATGCATAGCAACGAGAGGGGGAGAGTGTGTCTACATACCCCCGTAGACCATAAGCAGAAGCGTTTCACAACGCGGTTGATGTAGTCAAACTTTCTTCGCGATCCAACTGATCTAGTGCCGAACGTACGGCACCTCCGTGTTCTGCACACGTTCAGCTCGGTGACGTCCTCCGCCTTCTTGATCCAGCAAGACGACGAGGTAGTAGATGAGTTCTGGTAGCACGACAGCGTGGTGATGGTGATGGTGATGTGATCTCCGCAGGGCTTCGCCTAAGCACTACGAAAATATGACCGAGGGAGTAAATAGTGGATGGGGGCGCCGAACACGGCTAAGACAATGTTGTGTCCTTGTGTGGCACCCCTCCCCATGTATATATAGGTGTGAGTGGAGAGGCAGGCTGCCAGGGTAACCAGGACACACCCCTAGGGGCTGGCCGCCGGCCCTAGGGCTCCTGCCCTCCTGCGCCCCCTCCTTGTATGGACAAGGGGGAAAGGAAAGAGGGGGGAGAGGTAAGGAAGTGGAAGTCCAACTCCACAGTTTCCTTTCCTCCTCCCCTTTCCTTTCCCTCCCCATATGGCCAGCCCTATAGAGGGTGCACTAGCCCCTTGTGGGATGGTGTGTTCCCTCACTTGGCCCATAAGGCCCATATCTTTGCTGGGGATGCCAGAAACTCCTTCCGGTGACCCGATAAGTACCTGGTACCCTCCGAAATACTTCGGGTGTCCGAATACCATCGTCCTATATATCAATCTTTACCTCTAGACCAATTCGAGACTCCTATCTCATGTCCGTGATCTCGTCTGGGACTCGGAACAACATTCGGTCACCAAATCATACAACTCATGTAACATTATATCGTCAATGAATGTTAAGCGTGCGGACCCTACGGGTTTGAGAACTATGTAGACACGACCGAGACACGTCTCCGATCAATAACCAATAGCGGAACCTAGATGCCCATATTGGCTCCTACATATTCTATTAAGATCTTTATAGGTCGAACCGTTATGGCAACATACATAATTCCCTTTGTCCATTGGTATGTTACTTGCTTGAGATTCGATCATCGGTATCTTCATACCCAGTTCAATATCGTTACTGGCAAGTCTCTTCACTTGTTTCGTAATACATCATTGTGCAACTAACTCATTAGTCACTTTGCTTGCAAGGCTTCTTATGATGTGTATTACCGAGAGGGTCCAGAGATACCTCTCCGAAAATCGGAGTGACAAATCCTAATCTCGATCTATGCCAACTCAATAAACACCTTTGGAGATACCTATACAACATCTTTATGATCAACTAGATACATTGTGACGTTTGGTAGCACACAAAGTGTTCCTCCGGTATCCGGGAGTTGCATAATCTCATAGTCATAGGAACATGTATAAGTCATGAAGAAAGCAATACCAATATACTAAACTATCAATATGCTAAGCTAACGGATGGGTCTTGTCCATCACATCATTTTCCTAATGATGTGATCCCATTATCAAATGACAACACATGTCTATGGTTAGGAAACCTTAACCATCTTTGGTCAACGAGCTAGTCTAATAGAGGCTTACTAGGGACACGGTATTTGTTTATGTATTCACACATGTATTTAAGTTTCCGATCAATACAATTCTAGCATGAATAATAAACCTTTATCATGATTTAGAAAATATAATAATAACCATTTTATTATTGCCTCTAGGGCATATTTCCATCAATAACTTTTTTTTCAATTTGAAAATGCTACCAATGAGGAGCCATAAGCTAGAGGCGTCTCTTTTTTTTCTTTCGAATGGGTAGTAAGCCGGAGAGCTGGAGAGTGTCTCTAATAGGCTGCCTCTAGTGTTAAGGCCGTCCGGTACAAAATCCTATCCATCTTAAAGCCCATATGTTTTTGTTTTTTGTGAGGAAAATCCCATATTTCTTGAAGAGGGGCGATCCCAGAAAAACCCTCCTTCCTCGTTGCCTCCACTTACTGCAGCTCGTTGGACTCTCCCGCTTCCGTGGCCTCCCAATTCCCCCTGCTCCCCCGCTCCCCATCTTCCTCACTCATACAGAAAAGCCCTACTCACCGTCTTCCTCACTCGTACATAAAACGACTGCTCCTCCTCTTCCCTGCTCCTACAGAAAACCCCAGCCCTCCTTCTTTCCCACTTGCACTGCCAGTAGGCTCGTCTCTCGCTACTATGCTAAAACCTGTGAGCTTGGTGCAATGCCTGCAAGGACAATGGAGTCGGCTGGTGTCGGTGTCAAAACCGGCGGATCTCGGGTTGGGGGGTCCCGAACTGTGCGTCTGAGGTTGATGGTAACAGGAGACAAGGGACACGAAGTTTTACCCAGGTTCGAGCCCTCTTGATGGAGGTAATACCCTACGTCATGCTTGATTAATATTGATGAGTATGGGGTTACAAGAGTTGATCTACCACGAGATCATAATGGCTAAAACTCTAGAAGTCTAGCCTATATGATTATGATTGCCTCTACGGACTAAACCCTCCAGTTTATATAGACACCAGAGGGGCCTAGGGTTGTACAAAGTCAGTTACATAGAAAGGAAATAGTACATCTAGACGTCTAGCCTGCCTTCCACACAAAGGAGAGTCCTATCCGAACACGGGAGGAAGTCTTCTATCTTGTATCTTCATGGCCCAATAGTCCGTCCCATGTCACCCAGGCCGGACGCCCGAGGACCCCTTAATCCTGGACTCCCTCAGTAGCCCCTGAACCAGGCTTCAATGAAGAGGTGTCCGGCGTGCAGATTGTCTTCGGCATTGCAAGGCGGGTTCCTCCTCTGAATACTCCAAAACAGCTCTTGAACAGATAACGCGCCCGGCTCTGTAAAACAAACACCACATATATCCGTAGAGAGTATAATATTTTATGAGCCCAATCCACTAACAACTTTTTGTGGCGTAACATCATGTCATAGCCCTGTCATTATTTCGAACCATTTTACAGCCTCCCGCTTCATGTTTTAAGATGCAGTTTTATTGGCACGTCCCGTCGAAGCAGAGATCGTGTCCCCTTATTACGGGATTCTCATCAATATGGGTGTGGATAACCCAACGTTCCGTTGCATAATCCCTTGGGAATAGGCAGGCTTCAAGGCCTATGAGGAGGCGTTTGATATTCATCGGCTTTATAAAGGGGCACTGTCGGTGTCAAAACCGGCGGATCCCAGGTAGGGGGTCCCGAACTGTGCGTCTAGGCCAGATGGTAACGGGAGGCAAGGAACACGATGTTTTACCCAGGTTCGGGCCCTCTCGATGGAGGTAAAACCCTACGTCCTGCTTGATTAATATTGATGATATGGGTAGAAAAAGAGTAGATCTACCACGAGATCAAGGAGGCTAAACCCTAGAAGCTAGCCTATGGTATGATTGTTGTATATGGAGTTGATTGCCTGCGGACTACATCCCTCCGGTTTATATAGACACCGGGTAGGATTAGGGTTACATAAAGTCGGTTACAATGGTAGGAGATCTTGAATATGCGCATCGCCAAGCTTGCCTTCCACGCCAAGGGAAGTCCCATCCGGACACGGGACAAAGTCTTCAATCTTGTATCTTCATAATCCAGGAGTCCGGCTGAAGGTATAGTCCGGCTACCCGAATACCCCCTAATCCAGGACTCCCTAGTAGCCCCTGAACCAGGCTTCAATGACGACGAGTCCGGCGCGCAAATTGTCTTCGGCATTGCAAGGCGGGTTCCTCCTCCAAGTCCTTCATAGAAGATTATAAACGCCAAGAGTAGTGTCCGGTTCTGCAAAATAAGTTTCCACATATTACCATAGAGAGAATAATATTAACACAAATCAAATCTGCTGACGTATTCCGCAGTGCGTCATCACACTACGGCCAAGTTCTTTACTCGAATCGTTTTTACTTTTCCACCTCAGCATATTTTGCAAGGTGGTTTCCTTGGCACGTCTTGTCGAAGCAGAGACCGTGTGCCCCCCTTTTACGGGATTCCCATCAATACGGACATGGGTAACCCAATCGTGCCCATTAGCATGTTTTCTCGATTAAAGGCGAGTCCCAAACGGTTTCGGGGAGGGCTCCTGGTATTCAACCTCTTATAAAGAGACCAGGGCCTTACTCTTTTTGCCAATCTCAAACGAGTTCGCCCGTCGCCTCGAGTTCCAACACCCTAGGCCCCAGATTCCAGGCGCTTCGGACCTTCGACAATGTCCGGTTCTGACTTTCAAGGCCGATGGATGCCCTCCTCCATCACGGAGGAGGACGTGCTAAAGTTGAGAGAGGCTAAGTTCTTGACCGCCAAAATTCTGCATAGGTTGCCTGCTCAAAAGCAGGCTATTCCCAGTCCCCAGCCCAGCGAGAGCGTAGTGTTCATGTCTCACTTCCTTCAGGGGTTAGGCTTCCCGATGGATCCCTTCGTGAGGGGGCTACTGTTTTATTACGGGCTGGAATTTCATGACTTAGCTCCGGAGTCCATCCTCCACATTTCCTCATTCATCGTTGTGTGCGAAGCGTTTCTTCGTGTTACTCCTCACTTCGTATTATGGCTCAAGACTTTTGGATTGGAGCCGAAGATGATCAAGGGACAACACGCAGAGTGCGGAAGCGCTATCATAAGTAAGAATGCTGATGCTCCATGGCCCGAGGGCTCCTTTCAAGCGGAGGTCGGCTTGTGGCAACGAGAATGGTTCTATATCACCGCTCCCAGGAGCGCCAAGTGGGCAACGCCTCCTGCCTTTCGCTCGGGTCCCCCATCACGGCTAGCGTCATGGGTCAACAAAGGATTAGATTGGGGTTTGCCCAAAGACGTGCCCCTGTTACAGGGCCGAATTAAGGATCTCTCGGAAGGAGACCTCAGTTTGGTCAAGGTGACGCAGGTCATGCTGATTCGCCGAATATTGCCCGGCAAACGTCGCCCCCTTCGCCTATGGGAGTTTAATCCAGAGGGACCGTGAGCTCTCCAGAATTTTATGGGCGCAACGCCCGCGAAGATGTATAGAATGTTCTTCGGATTACAAGACATGTGTCCGGATTTAACCGAGGACGCAAGCCTAAGCTGCGATCGCCCGGATACTCAAGTAAGCAACCCTGTGCCCGGACCTTCTATCCGTATAATTGTCATAAACTTGCCCCTAAAAGAGCCGTCCTTTTAAACAGGAGTGGATAGCGAAGGCAAAGCTGATCAGGTGTCCGGCTCCCCTTCCTGAAACCAGGCCGGATCCCGTGTTGGTCAGGATGCTGGAGATAATGCCTTTGGAGGGGGAGGACAAGGAAGTTATGGCCTCCTCGAAGGAGGCTGCTCCGAAAGGAGGAACCAACAATTCCTCTCCTAAGGGGAAGAAGAGAGCCGCCTCTGACGACCCGGAAACCATGGCCTCAAAACGGGGGAGAAAATCCTCATCAGAGCGTCCGACACCGGGGAGTTCCTCGGCCGGACTACGCCCTCAAGGGGATCAGCCCTCCAGCGAGCCGTAAGTAGAGAGAGGTTTTCCTTTTGAGGGATGAGAGAAATCCTTGATTTATATCTGAGAAGATTAACCAAAATTTTACCTTGTAGCTTGGACCTCAGCCCTTCTCAGCAGAGCTCGTCTTCGGGGGATCTTCTTCCGGAGATGATGGAGAGCGGGACGCCTCCCCCTGCCGTACCGCCTAGCGAGGCGGGCGAACCTGAGGTGTCGTCGCGGAGGGTTTCTCCAAATCCGACAGGGGCGGAAGGTGGCTGTGTGGCCCCCCGAGGTTCTTCGCGTCCGGCCTTCGAAAGAAGCCATAGGACAAGTCCGGCACCGTCTGGTGCTCGGCCGGAGGAGCTAAAGATTCTGCTGGGGCGAGCTTTTGTCTCAGAGGAGCACCGTGCATTGATGGGCACGGTGATTGGAAGGATTTCATCCACAGAAAGCGGATTGCATGAGGCCATCAAAAGTTTACTGACGTGTTTTGAGTTACGTTAGATAATGTACACTTTTGTCAGTTGCGCATAAGTAAGATGCGCTCTGTGTAGATAGTAGCCCCTGAGACTCTGCGTGTTGTCAAGAAATGATGGCACGCAGAGGATCATAATCCCAGGTCTAAGATGTCGCCTTTGAATGTAGGTGGCGAGGTGTCCGGAATCAAGCCGAACTGATGATGTGGCCGAACTAAAGCGGCAACTGGACGTGGCAGATGCAGACATCGTGCTTGTCAACAAGTGGCTTGATGAGGCTCAAGGTATGTAATTCTTCGGGCGGCATAAGGTAAGAGGAGCTTCATGCCAGTGTCTTACAATGTGTGTGCTTGATGCAGATGGTACGGCCGCCGTGGAGAATCTTAGGGCAGAACTTGCCCGAGCTAAGGAGCAAGCCAGAAAAAGCGATGCGGCTGCCGAGAAGGCCCTTGAAGGGCTGAGAGCCGAACAGGCTACTCACTGCCGAAGCAAAGAAGAGATAGACGAGATGGCCGAGAAGTTAAAGAGCGCTGCAGACCGTTGCAAACTTCTTGAGAAATAAGACCGGGCAAGACAGACGGACTTAGAGAAGGCCGTTGCCGACGCCAAGGACGCTCGCTCTGTGATGAGAGCTGCGAAGGAGGAGCTGCGTCAGGCCGAACAGATTGCAGCTGGAAAGCCCTTTATGCTGTGGAGGAAGTTTTTTGATCCGAAGTTTGCTCCGTTGGACCGGATGTGGAGTGTGGAGGACACCTATCTGGACTTGGCAGCGAGTGCCGCTGATGCGACCGAACACTTTCGAGATCAGAAAGATCGCAAAGTGGAAAAGCTTTTCTGGTCGCAGATTCACAATCCAGAGCGTCCACTGGCAGTGGATGATCGTTTGGCTCAATGGGCCGAACTGAATAGGTTGTCCGGACTCGCCATGAAGTACGTCATGGATCATCTGTGGCCGGGGAGATCGGAGCCGAAGAGTTATTTCAGCTTGGTGCAGCAATTCCTTGACGCGGTGCCGTGTATTAATGCAATGAAGACGTCAACATGCATAGAGGGCGCAAGGATGGCTCTTGCCCGTGTCAAGACATACTGGGCAGAGATGGAGACCACCGTTGTTGCGTCCCGAGATTCGGACAAAAGCCGAGTACCTTCCGAGCACTATTTTCAGGAAGTCCTTGAAGGCGCTCGTGTAATAGAAACGCAGTGCTCGAAAGATGCTATGTTATGATAGCATATGTAATTGAAAAGTAATATTTTGATAAACTGTAGTGGCCTTTTTTATACTTGTGCCTCCAAGTATTGGGAACCCCTCATGTGCGGCCGTTTTTAAGATATATATATATATAGAATCTGAAAGATGGCAGTCGTTGGCTTCAGCCCCCACGCACATAGTGCGGGGGTGCTCGCAGAAGACGCATTTTCACACTTAACCCAACGTCTTGGTCCTACAAAGGAGGTGATAGCGCAGCGGGCCAGGCAACCGGACTATAATGCTTTAACACTTTCACTTAGCCATAGGAGTTTGACAATGAGACTCTTTAGGTAGCTCCTTGGTGGCAACTGCACTTGTCCGAATTCGGGGTGCGTATGTGCCTGACCGGGAAGCGGCCCTTTGTTAAAGCAGAGGAATCTGATAGATTCCGATAGGTCATCGAGTGGCTGACCAGTCTCACGCTACATCATGACAGTCAGTTTTCGGCTTTCTCTACTGAGGTGCTCGCCCGGCCGAACTGGGGGCACAATCGCAGTAGTTCTCCTGGTGCTACCTTAGCCGATAGAGCGGAACGTAAGGTAGCCGAACTCAGGAGCCGGGCAACCCAACATTTGACCAAAGACATGATTCGGAGCTGATGCATATAATGCCAAAACTCGCGACGCCGAACACTCCCTAAGGTGTTTGGTCTTTATGAGTGCGAGCGAAACAACACTCTTTATTATTAAAAAAGCCCCTAGTGTCCAGGTACGTGCGAAAGTTCTGGCGTGGCCACATGCCAAGACGCCAGCCTCCTCCTTGGTTATATCAGAAAGAAAAAACCAGGGGATGTGTAGCAACAAGAGACAGTAAAAAAGGTTTACGCAAGGTCTTAATCTAAAAAGAATCCTTTAGGACGGGTCCCTACTGCACGTTTGCGCCTGTGTCTCCGTTGTGCCGTATCCTGGACGGGCGCCGCATGACGTTCATCTGTAAAAGAGAGGAACTGAGTTGAAAATGGGTCGTGTCGAAAAAGTTTAAAATAAGTAAAGTATAAAGTAAGGTATATAAGGTTGAGCTTTATTGTCTCTTATTGTATATGCGTGGAGCCCCTAGTGCGGGGGTATATGGCTTCTAGGCCTGCATCAATGATGATTCTGCACCGAACTCGTCTATCCGCGTTCGTGGTCTTGAATGACCTATTTCGAAGTTTTTTTGGCCGGTGAGGCCATTTTGCTGTGGGGCTGTCAAAGCGGTCGTACAGTCCCCCGCTTGGGGAGGCGCACTTTAGTGCTTCCCCTTCAAAGAGATGATGCCTCGTGGACTAGGCATCTTAAGCGTAAGAGATGCATAATGCGGTATTGCGTTAAAGCGAGCGAAAGCTTCGCGTCCCAGTAGTGCTTGGTAGCGACTTGAGAACGGGACGATATGGAAGGTCAGCTTTTCACGGCGGAGGTTATCAATAGAGCCGAATGTGACTGTGAGCCGGAGAAAACCCGTACAATGGGTGTCTGGACCAGGTATTACCCCTTGAAAGGAGGTTTTGCTGCGGTGGATTTTTGCTGGGTTTATCCCCATGTGCTGGATTGTATCCTGATATATCAGGTTTAGTCCACTGCCGCCGTCCATAAGGACATTTGAGAACTGGAGTCCGCCAATTATTGGATCGAGTATCAAGGCAGCCCAGCCTACATTCTTGATATTCCTAGAATAATCTAGCTGATCAAAGATGATCGGTTTTGACAACCAGTTGCAGGACCCTTTGGGTGTGGGCCGTGTGGTGCGTACCTTTACGGGTGCTGCATGTTTTGTTATGTGAACTGAGTTCATTGTTTTTACTTCTTGTGGGAAGTTCTTTTGTTTCCTGGTGCTCTACTTTTGGGGTTCATCCTCGTCTTCGCTTGGTGTGTCGAGCCCCTTGTGTTCGGCATTGAGTCTGCCGGATTGTTTGAAAACCCAACAATCTCTGTGGGTATGGTTAGCAGGCTTCCCGGGAGTACTGTGTATCTGACATATCCTGTCCAGGATTTTATTTACGTTGGATGGATCATCCCTGTTATCCTGGGGGGCGATTTTTCCTAATTTCGTCGTGAGCCTTTTAATCCGGCATTGACTGCCGTGCTCTTCGGATTTTTGTCCTTAGTCCAGCGATGGTCCTTGTTGCGTTGCGGTTTTCCATTTCCATCCCTAGTTTCAGATGTACTTGGGTCGCTGGGGCTGCACCTTGCCAACCAGCTGTCCTCTCCTGCACAAAAGCGGGTCATGAGCCTTGTTAGTGCGGCCATTGTTCTTGGCTTTTCTTGGCCGAGGTGTCTGGCGAGCCATTCGTCTCGGAGGTTATGCCTGAAAGCTGCTAAGGCTTCAGCGTCCGGACAGTCGACTATCTGATTCTTTTTAGTGAGGAATCTATTCCAGAACTGCCGAGCTGATTCTCCGGGTTGTTGAGTTATGTGACTAAGATCGTCTGCATCCGGAGGGCGGACATAGGTCCCTTGAAAGTTTGCTCGGAAATCATCCTCGAGCTCTTCCCAGCTTCCAATTGTGTTCTCGGGAAGGCTTTTAAGCCAATGCCGGGCTGGCCCTTTAAGCTTAAGGGGTAGATATTTTATGGCGTGGAGATCATCTCCTCTAGCCATGTGTATGTGGAGGATATAATCCTCGATCCAGACTCCAGGGTCTGTTGTTCCATCATATGCCTCTGTTTACGGGTTTGAATCCTTCTGGGAATTCATAGTTCAGGACCTCATCAGTGAAACATAGGGGGTGTGCGGCGCCCCTGTATTTGGGTGTGCCAGATTCTGATGATGGCTTCGTAGCGTTGCTTACAAGAGCTTGCTTTCTTGGCCCATATATGGACCTGACTGGGCCATGATGCGAATCCTTAAGTGGGTCGCATGCCGATTTAGGTGCGGCGCCGCTTGCCGCTTTATGGGGTCGTCTATCCGACCGTGTGGCTTTTTCATTTTTTGAATGCGAGGGCTCTAGGGCCTCTTCATCGAATTCAGGCAGTAGCTTTCTTTTCAGATAGCTTTTAGTGCGGCGACTGTCGCTGTACTTATCTGTGGTATTGATTACTTTGCTCCATCTAATCCAGAGTGCGTCTTCCGCTGTTTTTAGCTTCCGCTTCTGCTTCTTTAGGCCGCATGCAGTTGCAACGAGCCTCTCGTGGAGATTCTTCTGCGCCATAAGTTTATTTGGCGTGAGGTCGTCTGGAATGCCGTTTTCGCCAGAGGAGGGATGTTCAGTTTCTCTATCCGTGTTTCCTTGTTCGGACGGTTGCTCTAAGGCCTACTCATCGTCTACCGGCTCGTCCTGCTCTATGGCTGGGTTTTTGTCAAGGCGAGGCTTGGGTCGGCGTTTACGCCGACGCTTTGATTGCTTTCCGGGGGGTCGATCTCCCATCCCATCCCCTTTTTCCTTGTTGTCGCTTCCTTTAGGGGTATCCACCATGTATACATCGTGAGATGAGGTGGCTGTCCAATGCCCTATGGGCGTTGGTTCATCGGTATCTCCTGCATCGTCATCCATGCTGTCGATGTCTCCGGAGTCGAAGTTGAGCACGTCGTTTAAATTGTTGACAGTGGCTACCAAGTGGGTGGTGGGTGGGCATTGAATTTCTTCATCGTCCATATCCCACCTTCACTGACCGTAGTTCGGTCGGATCTCTCCTGATAAGGAGAGAGACTTGAGAGAGTTCAGGATATCACCACAAGGCGAGTGCTGAAAGATGTCTGCGGCGGTGAACTCCATTATCGGCGCCCAATCGGATTCGATTGGCAGGGGTGCGGGGGGTTCGGAGTCCGGGGAGGAGTCCGGATCCTTGGAGTCACGGGTCATGCAGAGTGCGGGGCTAGTGTTCGGCTCGATCGCTTTCTGTCACACCCTAGCTAGTCATGCATTAGAGTGTTGCATCATGTTTACTTTTTCATCAGAAACTTGAAATGGGGATGACAGAACCCCCAGTCCCCTCTGATAACCAACTAGGTTTACTAAAATAATTTTCAATGAACCTGAAATGCCCTTCTAAAATGCCCATCATTTTTGCCTTGGTTCAGAACCTCTGCCAAAAATGGTGCACACTTTTCTAGGCCATCCTAGGGTTCTTGAGTTAAATCATAACTATTTGAATTTGGGCATTTAAAATAATATAAAATATTTAAATGCTCAAATATCTCCAAACTAAAATGTTTCATGTTGGAAATATTCCAACTATGGACCAGGAGTAGTTTGGTGATTTTTGGAGTTGTCTAGGTATTTTATTTAATTCAACAAAGTTGCAGAAGTATTAAATAAAACAGGAAACAGAAAATAAATAAAGGGAGAAGCTTACCTGAGCTCCCCCCTGTGCGGCCCAGCCCAGCCGGCCCAGCACTGTGCTGGCCCGTGCCAGCCAGCTGCTTCCCCTCGCCAGAGCAGGCAGGGAGGTGAGCATGGCGCGCCCGAGCTCGCCACGCACCACCCAGCCTCTCTGCATCGCCCTGGTCGCCGTTGCGCCGCGTGGATCGTCTTCTGGTCGTCGCCCCGACCTCGCCGACACCCCATTCACTCTCCCCCTGTTCTCCCTCGCTCTCTCCCTCTCACGGCCGAAGCACACCGTCGCCGCCGTTCGCCTTAGCCACTGCCTCCGACCACCCCTCGCTCCCCCGATTAGCTCAGGAGCTCCGCCTCGACTCCCTCTTCCTCCCCACCGCTCCACGAGTCCCCGGAAGCCCTGCATCGCCGCCACGTCGCCGTTCCCCTCTTCGGACTCCGACCACCGTCGCCGACGAATTCGCCGTCTCCAGCGCGTCCCCGAGCCCGCTTCGACGCCCACTGCAACCGCGGTGAGCTACGCCACCGTTTCCCCCTTCTTCCCGGCTCTCTCCCGACCCCTAGGCCCTAGCCCCACCGCGGCCGAAAGCTTCACGCCGCCGGCGATGTCGCCGTCGTGGCCACGGTCGCCGTAGCGCCCAACCGAGCTCACCATCGTGCTCCACATCTCACTAGGAGCACGTAGCACGCTCCAACACCCCCCCTAACGTTCCTGCAACACCGTTCCCGTGCACGACCGAACCCCGGCAGCCGCAACCGAGCTCGCCGCCGTCGACTCCGGCCACCCCGACCCCAACTGACTCCGCCAAGAGCCGCGGGTCGTCCTCAGCTTCACTCCGGTGGTCGCCACGTTCCATTTGGTGGCCGAAACGACCAAAACCACTATCGCCACCGCACTGATGGTCGCCGCCGGCCAGAACTCCGGCGAGCTGACGTGGCCTAGTTGATTAACCACTAATCCACCCCCTACAGACGCTGACAGTGGGCCCCAGGGGTTAGTCAAAGCTAACCAGCCCGGGGTCAACGCGGGATTAGCCCCTGTGACACTGACGTGTGGACCCCACACGTCAGGTTTGACCCGAGCCAGCCCTGTTGACCTGCTGATGTCACTATGATGTCAGGCTGACGCAGTAATTGAATTTCTGGATTTAAATTAAATCAGGAAATTCCAGAATATTAATTAAACTTCAAAAATTCATAACTTTCATTCTATAACTCCAAATTGGACAAATAATATATGAAAAATGATCAGAAAAATCCAATCTATCCATCTGTACCATTTTCATGCATGATCAAACAAGTTAAGTTGATGTTTTAATCAGAACAAGAAAAGGCACTTTAAAAGGCCATATTTGAATTTGAAATTTGAATCTTTGATTCAAATTTGTTCAAACCCTTCTGGCTTTAGTTGCATTAGCCCAACACACTCATATTGCCATGTTTCATGCATGCATCATATTGTTGCACATTGTTTGGTGATGCCTGTGTATCGTTATCCTTTGCGACAGGATCTGTCCCCGAGGAGTACCGTGATTACCCTAACGAGGAATCGTATCCGTGCAACGAACCATCAGGCAAGCAACCAACCATTTGATCATATCGATACAATCCCATGTTCTCGCTCCTGCTCTCTTTTACTGCATTAAGACAACGCGAATCAAACTGCTGTGTGCTACGGTAGTTGAACCCATTTCCTCTGCATGACCTGTCATTGCCACAGTAACTAGATGAAACCCACTAGCATGTGTAGGAGTTGATTGAGCCATATGTATGTGTTGTTCCTACCTTGCTATGCCTGCTATGCTTAGAGTTGTGTCAGGTCTGGTTCATCTGGGTGATGGGCTAGAGTGAAATGATTATGTCGGTAATGAGAGTGGTGTGGTGAACACGATTTGGTAAAGGTATCGATGAGAGGCCATGTAGGAGTACATGGTGGGTTGTTTCATTGAAGCCGACCTTAAGCACTGAGATCTGTATGTGTGATTTAAGAATCAGCTACTACCATGCATTGGGCCCGAAACCAATGGACCCTCTCGACTTCTTATTCACCCTAGTTCTCCGTCCAGGAGTTGCAAGTAGTTTCTGGTGTTTGTAGCCTACTGGAGGCCGTGGACAGCGCTGACCGTAGGGGTGGGCTGTGATGCGGTAGGTACGTGGCACGGTGTACCGAATACCCGTTAGGTATCTCGGGAACCCTGTTCACATCGTTCGGGGCCGTATGGGAAACCTCGGCCGGACTCCCTGCGGATGGAACCTGAATAGGCGATAAACCTGGACTGGAGGCTTAGGTGATTAGGTAGGTCGTGGCCGACACCCACGTTGGGCTTCCGCTTGAAGGTTGCCGAGTACATGTCGTGTAAACGACGATAAGTGGTGAGAGCGTGTATGAGAAGTACACCCCTGCAGGGTTAACATGATCTATTCGAATAGCCGCGTCCGCGGTAAAGGACTACTTGGTTGCCTATACAGTTCATAGACAAGTAAATGGAAACTATTAAAAGCCTCAAGATAAGTGTGAGTGCCGAGGATGGCTCTTCCGTAGGAAGACGGAGGTGGATCCTCGGTAGTGTATTGAAGTGGTGAGTAGTGGACTCGAGTGCGCAAAATATTTCAAATGGAGTATCGTAGGATAGTCTAGCCAAGAGTCAAAGCTGGCTTGCTGCAATAACTCCACCAACCCTTCTTGATACTATGCATGTATGTAGGATCTGATGTAAGTCTTGCTGAGTACCTTTGTACTCATGTTGCTATAATCTACATTTTTTACAGAAGACGCTGCAACCCCTTCTGATGGGTTCTATGTAGACGTTGACATCAACGAGTAGGCTAAAGACCCAGGTGGTGACCCTGAGCTTGTGATGGACCACATAGTATAGTTAGGCTTCCAAGCCTCTTTTATTTTACTAGTTGTCTGTACTCAGACAAGTTACTTCCGCTGTTGGCTTGTATGACTGTATGACTTGTATGTTGGGTCGTGAGACCCGTACCTTTGTGTGTATGTTATGTATGGCTCACTGAGCCTTAAATAAAGTACTTGTGTCGTAGAGTCATGTTGTGATGCTTCGTTGTATTTGCACATATCGAGCATATTGTGTGTATGATTGAAATGCTTGGTATGTGTGGGATCTGACTATCTAGTTGTTTATCTTTAGTAGCCTCTCTTACCGGGAAATGTCTCCTAGTGTTACCGCTGAGCCATGGTAGCATGCTACTGCTCTGGAACACTTAGGCTGGCCGGCATGTGTCCTTCTTCGTTCCTGTGTCTGTCCCTTCGGGGAAATGTCACGCATTGAGTACCGGAGTCCTGTTAGCCCGCTACAGCCCGGTTTACCGGAGTCCTGCTAGCCCAGTGCTACAGCCCGGACCCACTTGCTGATGACCGACACGTTCGAAGCTGGGTCATGGATGCCTGTCCCTGTAAGTCTGTGCCACTTTGGGTTTACGACTAGTCATGTCAGCCCGGGCTCTTTATCATATGGATGCTAGCGACACTATCATATACGTGAGCCAAAAGGCGCAAACGGTCCCGGGCAAAGGTAAGGCGACACCCGTGGGAATACCGTGCGTGAGGCCACAAAGTGATATGAAGTGTTACCGGCTAGATCGATGTGACATCGAGTTGGGGTCCTGACAGCGTTGGCATCAGAGCCGGACTGCCTGTAGGTTCTTCAAGCCAAACTGGTCGATGTTGAGTCTAGAAATTCTTTAGTTATATGTAGGGGAATTGTTTGTGGGATGGAACGTAAGGCTCTTTTACTCCTTATACCTTATGACATTCTGATCTGAGTCAGTCCATTCTTCCACCGGGGGTTAAGGAATTAGGATCTGTTCTCTCTATTAGGATCACGTGTTACTAATCAGTAGTACCTTATAAGTTTGATGGTTACAAGCCTAGTTCAGTTCTACTACCACATTATGATGTAAGAATGGTTTCAAGACTTGATATGATGATGTTGAGTGTGTACAAAATCCTTTGTCAAATGTCTCAATATCCTTTTTGAGCATTTACAGCTGTTATGCTGCCGAAATTTTGCTAGAAATTCTAATGCCTTTGCATTATAATTGTGCTTTCAGATGGCCACTCGCGACCTCAATCAAGTGGTTCGCCTGACTCGGTGCCTAGATGTACCCGGCCATACTGCTAAGTTGGTCAGGGTAATGACTGAGGCTGGATACCGCTGGTATCCTGAGTACACGGTCGAAGAGCAATTCCGAGACTTTAATCAAAGCCAGTATCTCTGCACTGTCAGAATATTTCCATCTTATCCTGGATCCACTGAGCCTCTTCACTGCTCCTATGGACTCGGGGTTACTATCGAGATGGCTGTGCAGGATGCCGCCTACTCTATGATGACCATTATGCGAGTCAGATCTGGTCTATTTCGGGACTCTGATTTCCGGTATATGCCAGGATCACTTCCGGGAGCACAAGGATATTTTCAGGCTATATATGCTGACTCCACTCAGGAGGATTCACGGACTCGCACCACTGCTGAGATGCTCGAGGATAAGGACCGTGAAAACCGGGCCTTAAGGTTAGAGCTCTTCAATACCCGTGCTGACCACTGGGCCACTTTGACTCGGTTCGCACCGGCGGTGCAAGCTGGATTTTCAGATATGCGCGATCTCTATCCTGTGAGATCTGCTCTGCCGGACGTGATGGTTTGGCGTGATGTAGGAGGCATCACCCCACCTCGCGGTCCCCGCAGGCCACCGTTTGCTGGTCCAAGACCTCATCCTAGCCCCTATGGTCCACAAGCTCCGCGAGACCGTCTGTTTCCGGATGATCATGTTGAACTTCCGGGCTATGGAGGTGACTTCTACGAGGACTACTACGGATCGGTCTGAGTTAGTGGTAGCATCACTAGTTCGCACTAGCTGTGTCGTCTATCGTCCCGCGTGACTCGTGGGATATGACCTAGTTTGTACTCTTCCGGAGTTGTAGAAAAATAATGTATAGGAGCTTGGAATGCCTCCGATGAGATGTAATCCTCTTTTCACCGTATTAGTACTTTGCTTGGCTTGTACTAAACCTTGTATGGTGTGTATGACGATGGAATAAAGAAGCAGTTTCTGTATCTACCATGTCATACGGATGATCATCTTGCATTCCGAGTTATTTCTTACATTATGTATCCCATGTCGGAATTTCATCATTCTGACTAAATCATTGTCTTGTTTACCTAGGATGGTCAACACGCGCGCCAACCCTGCTTCCCAAGAGCAGGCCGAAGGCAGTGAAGCCAGGGATGTAAATCTGCCTCATCCTCCTTCACTAGCCGAGGTGATGATGGAAGCTGAGAGAAACAAGCGGGAGACAAACCGTTTGTTGGAGCGTATTGAACAGAATACAGCACACCATCAGAGGGCTAACGTGGTGTCACTCAGCGATTTTATCAAATTGCATCCACCCACGTTCCACCACTCCGTCGAGCCTCTCGACGCTGATGACTGGCTTCGCAGTATCTCTCACAAACTGCGTTCCGCGCTGGTAGCGGAGGCTGACAAGGTCACCTTTGCTGCATATCATCTTGAAGGCCCCGCCAGTCTATGGTGGGAGAATTATGGAGCTATGCGCCCAGCGGGCCATGTCACAACTTGGGCTGAATTCAGCGACGCTTTCCGTGAACACCACATTCCGGAGGGTCTCATGGACCGTAAGCGTGAAGAATTTTGCAATTTCACCCAAGGCCGACTGTCTGTGGATGTCTATAGCAGGGAGTTTGGTAACCTTGCACGATATGCAACCGAGGAAGTTTCTACTGACGCCAAGAAGCAAGCAAGGTTCCGTAAGGGCCTTAGTCCTGAGCTTCGTCGCGACCTCCGTCTGCATGAGTGCACATCTTTTTCGAAACTTGTCAACAAAGCCATCAGTGCTGAAACTGGTCAGACTGACTATGACGCAACACGCAAGCATGGACGCGACATGGGTTCCTCATCCGGTGCTGGTCCTCAGAAGCGCCGCGTGTGGGTACCCAACACCGCCCTGCCACCCAGGTTCACACCGAGGCCATCTTTTCAGGCGCCTCGCCCTGTTCAACAGTCTGCACCAGCCAAGCCCTATGGGGGTCCATCCAATAATGCTCCTCCACGTACCAGTTCCGTGACTTGTTTCAAGTGTGGGGAATCTGGTCATTATATGCGTGAGTGTCCCCAGACCAACCCCAATCAATCTGCTAAAGCTGTTGGCCGTGGCAAGCCGACAGGGAAGGTGTTCCATGCCAAACCGGTCACCGCCTCACGTGGCCATGTCAACTGTATCTCTGCCGAAGAAGCTCAAGAAGATCCCAACGTCGTTCTCGGTACGCTTCTTGTTAATTGCCACCCGGCATCTGTTCTTTTCGATACAGGAGCCTCTCATTCTTTTATATCTGAAAATTATGCTCGTTTGCATAACGTTGCATTCTGTGACTTGCCATCCTCCATGGTAATTCAAACTCCGGGATCCAAATGGCAAACTTCTAGAGTAAGCCATGGAAATGAAATCCAAGTCGACAGACTTGTTTTTCTTGCATCTTTGATAGCCCTTAAATCTTCAGATATTAATATCATTTTGGGTATGGACTGGATGTCAGCTCATCAAGCCAAAATTGATTGCTTCTCTAGGACCGTTCAACTCACCCATCCTTCGGGGAAGATAGTCAATGTTTTGACTCGAATAGCCAAGCGACAATTATATTCTCTTAACGCCAGCCCTTTGCCAGACCTTGAGGACGTTCCGGTAGTCCGTGACTTTCCGGATGTCTTTCCAGAAGAATTGCCAGGGGTTCCACCTGACAGGGATGTTGAGTTCGTAATAGACCTCATTCCAGGAACCGTTCCGATTGCTAGAAGACCTTATAAGATGGCACCCCTAGAACTAGCCGAGCTTAAGAAACAACTCGATGAATCCTTGAAAAAGGGTTTCATCCGCCCTAGTTCATCTCCGTGGGCTTGCCCCGTCCTATTCGTTAAGAAGAAGGATGGTACGGACCGAATGGTTGTAGATTACCGGCCGGTCAATCTGGTCACAATCAAGAACAAATACCCGCTTCCCAGGATCAACGATCTGTATGATCAGCTCGCTGGATCCTCAGTCTTCTCCAAGATGGATTTGAGGTTGGGCTACCATCAAATCAAAATCAGAAACGGGGACATTCCTAAAACGGCCTTTGTTACTCGTTACGGCCAATACGAGTACACCGTCATGTCCTTCGGTTTAACCAACGCTCCAGCCACTTTTTCTCGGTTAATGAACTCAATCTTCATGGAGTATTTGGATAAATTCGTCGTAGTTTATCTCGATGATATACTCATATACTCCAAGAACGAGGAAGAACATGCCGAACATCTAAGGCTAGTGTTGCAGAAACTTCGAGAGCATCGCCTTTATGCCAAATTTTCTAAATGTGAATTCTGGTTGCCAGAAGTGACCTATCTGGGTCATGTAATATCTGGTAAAGGTATTGCTGTCAACCCTGAGCGAGTTCAAGCCGTCCTTGACTGGACTCCACCCGAATCGGTCAAGCAAGTTCGGAGTTTTCTAGGCTTAGCGAGCTATTGCCGTCGCTTTGTCGAGAACTTCTCCAAAGTTGCTAAACCTCTAACCGAACTCCTCAAGAAAGATAAGAAGTTCGAATGGACCCCACAATGTGAGCACAGCTTTCAGGAACTGAAAAGACGCCTGACTTCTGCTCCTGTGCTGGTACCACCAGACTTCTCCAAAGACTTTGTTATCTACTGCGACGCCTCGCGACAAGGACTAGGTTGCATTCTCATGCAAGATCGACACGTAATTGCTTACGCTTCACGGCAATTGCACCCACATGAGGAGAATTATCCTACTCATGATCTAGAACTTGCAGCCGTAGTCTATGCCCTTAAGACCTGGCGACATTACCTCCTCGGTAATCGTTGCGAAATATTCACTGATCACCAAAGTCTGAAGTACATTTTCACCCAACCGGATTTGAATCTCAGGCAAAGACGTTGGGTTGAATTGATCACAGACTTCGACTTAGGAATAACCTATACCCCAGGGAAAGCCAACGTCATGGCTGATGCGCTAAGTCGTAAATCTTATTGTAACAACCTGATGTTACAACAAAGTCAACCGCTTCTCCATGAGGAATTTCGGAAGCTTAACCTTCACATTGTACCTCAAGGTTTTCTCTCCACCTTGGTGGCAAAACCTACCCTTACGGATCAAATCATCAAAGCACAGAAGGTAGATCCGGGAATCTCCCGCATCAAGAGGAACATTCAGAAAGGAATTGCGAATTGTTTCTCCGTTAATGATCAAGGAGTCGTATACTTCGGGGATCGACTAGTGGTTCCCAAGGTGCGCAACCTAAGGCGATTGATCCTTAAGGAAGCCCATGAATCTCCTCTCACCATTCATCCCGGTAGTACTAAAATGTATCAGGACCTACGCCAGAGGTTCTGGTGGACTAGGATGAAGAGAGAAATTGCTCAGTATATTGCCAATTGCGACGTCTGTCGTCGTGTAAAAGCAGAGCATCAACGGCCTGCTGGCACCCTTCAACCCTTAGCTATTCCTGAATGGAAATGGGATAAAATTGGTATGGATTTCATTACCGGTTTTCCCAGGACCAAAAGAGGGAATAATGCTATTTTCGTCGTGGTCGATCGTCTTTCCAAAGTAGCTCATTTCTTACCTGTTCGTGAGAGTATAACCGCTAGTCAGCTGGCAGACTTATACATCTCCCGAATAGTGTCCCTCCATGGTGTTCCTTTGGAAATCAATTCGGATCGAGGAAGTCTTTTCACCTCTCGATTTTGGGAAAGTTTCCAAAATGCTATGGGAACCCGTCTCTCCTTTAGCACCGCTTTCCACCCTCAGTCAAGTGGTCAAGTGGAACGCGTCAACCAAATTCTAGAAGACATGCTTCGAGCCTCCGTTATCTCTTTCGGAATGGACTGGGAGAAGTGCCTTCCATTTGCCGAATTCGCTTACAACAACAGCTATCAATCTAGCTTGGGTAAAGCCCCTTTTGAAGTTCTCTATGGACGACGATGTCGAACACCCCTTAACTGGTCAGAGACCGGGGAAAGACAATTCTTTGGCCCGGATATGATTCAGGAAGCAGAAGAACAAGTTCGTATCGTTCGTGAAAAGTTGAAAACAGCCCAATCCCGTCAAAAGAGTCAATATGACCGAAAACATAAGGCTATGACTTTCGAGGTTGACGAGAAGGCTTACCTTCGGGTCACCCCTCTGAAGGGAACCCATCGTTTCGGTATCAAAGGCAAATTGGCTCCTCGTTACATTGGACCTTTTCGCATTCTTGCCAAACGAGGAGAAGTTGCCTACCAATTGGAACTACCTCCGCACCTCTCCAGAGTTCACGATGTCTTCCACGTTTCTCAACTCAGGCGTTGCTTCTCGGATCCTATCCGTGAAGTGGACCACGAAACGCTTGATCTCCAAGATAATCTTACATATCGGGAGTACCCCATTCGTATCCTCGATCAAGCCGAACGTACCACGCGACGTCATAATATCAAGTTCCTCAAAGTTCAATGGTCGCACCATTCTGAAGATGAAGCAACTTGGGAAAGGGAGGATCGTCTTCGACTCGAGTATCCCGCCTTCTTCTCGGAGGAACCCAAATCTCGGGACGAGATTCTTTTGAGTGGGGGTGAGTTGTCACACCCTAGCTAGTCATGCATTAGAGTGTTGCATCATGTTTACTTTTTCATCAGAAACTTGAAATGGGGATGACAGAACCCCCAGTCCCCTCTGATAACCAACTAGGGTTTACTAAAATAATTTTCAATGAACCTGAAATGCCCTTCTAAAATGCCCATCATTTTTGCCTTGGTTCAGAACCTCTGCCAAAAATGGTGCACACTTTTCTAGGCCATCCTAGGGTTCTTGAGTTAAATCATAACTATTTGAATTTGGGCATTTAAAATAATATAAAATATTTAAATGCTCAAATATCTCCAAACTAAAATGTTTCATGTTGGAAATATTCCAACTATGGACCAGGAGTAGTTTGGTGATTTTTGGAGTTGTCTAGGTATTTTATTTAATTCAACAAAGTTGCAGAAGTATTAAATAAAACAGGAAACAGAAAATAAATAAAGGGAGAAGCTTACCTGAGCTCCCCCCTGTGCGGCCCAGCCCAGCCGGCCCAGCACTGTGCTGGCCCGTGCCAGCCAGCTGCTTCCCCTCGCCAGAGCAGGCAGGGAGGTGAGCATGGCGCGCCCGAGCTCGCCACGCACCACCCAGCCTCTCTGCATCGCCCTGGTCGCCGTTGCGCCGCGTGGATCGTCTTCTGGTCGTCGCCCCGACCTCGCCGACACCCCATTCACTCTCCCCCGGTTCTCCCTCGCTCTCTCCCTCTCACGGCCGAAGCACACCGTCGCCGCCGTTCGCCTTAGCCACTGCCTCCGACCACCCCTCGCTCCCCCGATTAGCTCAGGAGCTCCGCCTCGACTCCCTCTTCCTCCCCACCGCTCCACGAGTCCCCGGAAGCCCTGCATCGCCGCCACGTCGCCGTTCCCCTCTTCGGACTCCGACCACCGTCGCCGACGAATTCGCCGTCTCCAGCGCGTCCCCGAGCCCGCTTCGACGCCCACTGCAACCGCGGTGAGCTACGCCACCGTTTCCCCCTTCTTCCCGGCTCTCTCCCGACCCCTAGGCCCTAGCCCCACCGCGGCCGAAAGCTTCACGCCGCCGGCGATGTCGCCGTCGTGGCCACGGTCGCCGTAGCGCCCAACCGAGCTCACCATCGTGCTCCACATCTCACTAGGAGCACGTAGCACGCTCCAACACCCCCCCTAACGTCCTGCAACACCGTTCCCGTGCACGACCGAACCCCGGCAGCCGCAACCGAGCTCGCCGCCGTCGACTCCGGCCACCCCGACCCCAACTGACTCCGCCAAGAGCCGCGGGTCGTCCTCAGCTTCACTCCGGTGGTCGCCACGTTCCATTTGGTGGCCGAAACGACCAAAACCACTATCGCCGCCGCACTGTTGGTCGCCGCCGGCCAGAACTCCGGCGAGCTGACGTGGCCTAGTTGATTAACCACTAATCCACCCCCTACAGACGCTGACAGTGGGCCCCAGGGGTTAGTCAAAGCTAACCAGCCCGGGGTCAACGCGGGATTAGCCCCTGTGACACTGACGTGTGGACCCCACACGTCAGGTTTGACCCGAGCCAGCCCTGTTGACCTGCTGATGTCACTATGATGTCAGGCTGACGCAGTAATTGAATTTCTGGATTTAAATTAAATCAGGAAATTCCAGAATATTAATTAAACTTCAAAAATTCATAACTTTTATTCTGTAACTCCAAATTGGACAAATTAATATATGAAAAATGATCAGAAAAATCCAATCTATCCATCTGTACCATTTTCATGCATGATCAAACAAGTTAAGTTGATGTTTTAATCAGAACAAGAAAAGGCACTTTAAAAGGCCATATTTGAATTTGAAATTTGAATCTTTGATTCAAATTTGTTCAAACCCTTCTGGCTTTAGTTGCATTAGCCCAACACACTCATATTGCCATGTTTCATGCATGCATCATATTGTTGCACATTGTTTGGTGATGCCTGTGTATCGTTATCCTTTGCGACAGGATCTGTCCCCGAGGAGTACCGTGATTACCCTAACGAGGAATCGTATCCGTGCAACGAACCATCAGGCAAGCAACCAACCATTTGATCATATCGATACAATCCCATGTTCTCGCTCCTGCTCTCTTTTACTGCATTAAGACAACGCGATTCAAACTGCTGTGTGCTACGGTAGTTGAACCCATTTCCTCTGCATGACCTGTCATTGCCACAGTAACTAGATGAAACCCACTAGCATGTGTAGGAGTTGATTGAGCCATATGTATGTGTTGTTCCTACCTTGCTATGCCTGCTATGCTTAGAGTCGTGTCAGGTCTGGTTCATCTGGGTGATGGGCTAGAGTGAAATGATTATGTCGGTAATGAGAGTGGTGTGGTGAACACGATTTGGTAAAGGTATCGATGAGAGGCCATGTAGGAGTACATGGTGGGTTGTTTCATTGAAGCCGACCTTAAGCACTGAGATCTGTATGTGTGATTTAAGAATCAGCTACTACCATGCATTGGGCCCGAAACCAATGGACCCTCTCGACTTCTTATTCACCCTAGTTCTCCGTCCAGGAGTTGCAAGTAGTTTCTGGTGTTTGTAGCCTACTGGAGGCCGTGGACAGCGCTGACCGTAGGGGTGGGCTGTGATGCGGTAGGTACGTGGCACGGTGTACCGAATACCCGTTAGGTATCTCGGGAACCCTGTTCACATCGTTCGGGGCCGTATGGGAAACCTCGGCCGGACTCCCTGCGGATGGAACCTGAATAGGCGATAAACCTGGACTGGAGGCTTAGGTGATTAGGTAGGTCGTGGCCGACACCCACGTTGGGCTTCCGCTTGAAGGTTGCCGAGTACATGTCGTGTAAACGACGATAAGTGGTGAGAGCGTGTATGAAGAAGTACACCCCTGCAGGGTTAACATGATCTATTCGAATAGCCGCGTCCGCGGTAAAGGACTACTTGGTTGCCTATACAGTTCATAGACAAGTAAATGGAAACTATTAAAAGCCTCAAGATAAGTGTGAGTGCCGAGGATGGCTCTTCCGTAGGAAGACGGAGGTGGATCCTCGGTAGTGTATTGAAGTGGTGAGTAGTGGACTCGAGTGCGCAAAACTATTTCAAATGGAGTATCGTAGGATAGTCTAGCCAAGAGTCAAAGCTGGCTTGCTGCAATAACTCCACCAACCCTTCTTGATACTATGCATGTATGTAGGATCTGATGTAAGTCTTGCTGAGTACCTTTGTACTCATGTTGCTATAATCTACATTTTTACAGAAGACGCTGCAACCCCTTCTGATGGGTTCTATGTAGACGTTGACATCAACGAGTAGGCTAAAGACCCAGGTGGTGACCCTGAGCTTGTGATGGACCACATAGTATAGTTAGGCTTCCAAGCCTCTTTTATTTTACTAGTTGTCTGTACTCAGACAAGTTACTTCCGCTGTTGGCTTGTATGACTGTATGACTTGTATGTTGGGTCGTGAGACCCGTACCTTTGTGTGTATGTTATGTATGGCTCCCTGAGCCTTAAATAAAGTACTTGTGTCGTAGAGTCATGTTGTGATGCTTCGTTGTATTTGCACATATCGAGCATATTGTGTGTATGATTGAAATGCTTGGTATGTGTGGGATCTGACTATCTAGTTGTTTATCTTTAGTAGCCTCTCTTACCGGGAAATGTCTCCTAGTGTTACCGCTGAGCCATGGTAGCTTGCTACTGCTCTGGAACACTTAGGCTGGCCGGCATGTGTCCTTCTTCGTTCCTGTGTCTGTCCCTTCGGGGAAATGTCACGCTTTGAGTACCGGAGTCCTGTTAGCCCGCTACAGCCCGGTTTACCGGAGTCCTGCTAGCCCAGTGCTACAGCCCGGACCCACTTGCTGATGACCGACACGTTCGAAGCTGGGTCATGGATGCCTGTCCCTGTAAGTCTGTGCCACTTTGGGTTTACGACTAGTCATGTCAGCCCGGGCTCTTTATCATATGGATGCTAGCGACACTATCATATACGTGAGCCAAAAGGCGCAAACGGTCCCGGGCAAAGGTAAGGCGACACCCGTGGGAATACCGTGCGTGAGGCCACAAAGTGATATGAAGTGTTACCGGCTAGATCGATGTGACATCGAGTTGGGGTCCTGACACTTTCGGGATCGCAGCCCCCAAGGTGACGTCCAACTGCTCATCCTCAATTGGCACAATAGGCTCCGCGTTAGG
Organism: Triticum aestivum; assembly: GCF_018294505.1. Classification (NCBI taxonomy): domain Eukaryota; kingdom Viridiplantae; phylum Streptophyta; class Magnoliopsida; order Poales; family Poaceae; genus Triticum; species Triticum aestivum. The sequence continues at coordinate 443,731,296 of NC_057800.1, read as the reverse complement.
GGTTGGAACCGATGCATGTGAGGCCTCCAGGACACTGTCCGGGGGCAGAGCTATATCATGCCCATCGAGACAGTGCGGCGCATGTTAGGCCTCCAGGACACTGTGGCTCGGATCCGTCGAAGATCAAGTCCCCGTGGATGTTAGCCGTGTAGTTTAGGCTACCAAACCTGACCTGATGGCCAGGGGCGTAGCTTTCGATCTGCTCCAGGTGGCCAAGCGAATTGGCCCACAGAGCGAAGCCGCCGAAGACGAAGATCGGTCCGGGGAGAAAAGTCTCACCCTGGACCGTATCGTTGTTGATGATCAAAGGAGCCATCGGGCCTAAAGGCGACGACACAGAGGAACTCTCAATGAAAGCACCAATGTCGGTGTCAAAACCGGCGGATCTCGGGTAGGGGGTCCCGAACTGTGCGTCTAGGCCGGATGGTAATAGGAGGCAGGGAACACGATGTTTTACCCAGGTTCGGGCCCTCTCGATGGAGGTAAAACCCTACGTCCTGCTTGATTAATATTGATGATATGGGTAGTACAAGAGTAGATCTACCACGAGATCAAGGAGGCTAAACCCTAGAAGCTAGCCTATGGTATGATTGTTGTATATGGAGTTGATTGCCTGTGGACTACAACCCTCCGGTTTATATAGACACCGAGTAGGGTTAGGGTTACATAAAGTCGGTGACAATGGTAGGAGATCTTGAATATCCGCATCGCCAAGCTTGCCTTCCACGCCAAGGGAAGTCCCATTCGGACAAGGGACAAAGTCTTCAATCTTGTATCTTCATAATCCAGGAGTCCGGCTGAAGGTATAGTCCGGCTACCCGAACACCCCCTAATCCAGGACTCCCTCAGGCACAGACCCGTATTTCTCCTCCGCGCCTACCTCTACCTCAACCTTTCCAACCTTGAGTTCTAGCACCCAAGTTTCAACTTAACTATTCCATGCCTCTTAGTCATGTCCGGACCCGGCCCTCAAGGTCGGTGGGTGGTTTCCTCTGTCACAGAGGAGGATATCACAAAGCTCCGGGCGGCAAGATACCTGACCGCGGAAATCCTCCATAGCTGCTAAAGGACAGGTTATTCCTACTCCTAGATCCGGAGAGAGGGTCGTATTCATCTCCCACTTCCTCCGGGGGCTAGGTTCCGCTCTCCACCCCTTCGTTCATGGTCTCATGTTCTATTACGGGCTAGATTTTCACGATCTAGCTCCGGACTCCTTCCTTCACATCTCGACGTTTATTGTCATATGCGAGGCCTTTCTCCGCATTACCCCTCACTTTGGTTTATGGCTCAAGACCTTTAACTTGAAGCTGAAGGTAATCGAGGGGAAGCAAATAGAGTGTGGAGGTGCTACGGCGAACAAGCTCACCAATGCTTTTTGGCCCAAAGGCTCTTTCACGGAAGCTTCCGACCTATGACGGCGGGAGTGGTTTTACATCACCGAACCTCGTGGTATGAAGTGGGCAGCTACAGCTGCGTTCTGACCTGGCCCTCCGTTATAGCTCGCATCATGGATTAATAAGGGGTTGGACTGGGGATCCATTGAAGAAGTGCAGACGCTACAAAGCCGCATCCAGAGCTTCCTTGAAATGGACACCAGCCTCATCAATGTAATCCAGGTAATGCTAGTTGATACGACTCCAACGTATCTATAATTTTTGATTGCTCCATGCTATTATATTATCTATTTTGGATGTTAATGGGCTTTACTATACACTTTTATACATTTTTGGGACTAACCAACTAACCGGAGGCCAACCCAAATTGCTGTTTTTTGCCTATTTTAGAGTTTCGCCGAAAAGGAATATCAAATGGAGTCCAAACGGAATGAAACATTCGGGAACGTGATTTTCTCCACAAACGTGATCCAGGAGACTTGGAGTGGGCGTCAAGAAATGATCGAGGAAGGCACGAGGCAGGGGGTGCGCCTACCCCCCTGGGCGCGCCCTCCACCCTCGTTGGCCCCTCATTGCTCCACCGACGTACTTCTTCCTCCTATATATATCCACGTACCCCCCAAACATCCAGGAGCACCATGAAAACCTAATTCCACCGCCGCAACCTTCTGTACCCGAGAGATCCCATCTCGGGGCCTTTTCGGAGCTCTGCCGGAGGGGGCATTGATCACGTAGGGCCTCTACATCAACTCCATGGCCTCTCTGGTGGTGTGTGAGTAGTTTACTTTAGACCTTCGGGTCCATAGTTATTAGCTAGATGGCTTCTTCTCTCTCTTTGGATCTCAATACAAAGTTCTCCTCGATCTTCTTGGAGACCTGTTCGATGTAATCTCCTTTTACGGTGTGTTTGTCGAGATCCGATGAATGGTGGGTTTATGATCAAGTTTATCTACGAACAATAATTGAATCTCCTCTGTATTCTTTTATGTATGATTGGTTTATCTTTGCAAGTCTCTTCGAATTATCAGTTTGGTTTGGCCTACTAGATTGATCTTTCTTGCAATGGGAGAAGTGCTTAGCTTTGGGTTCAATCTTGCGGTGCTGGATCCCAGTGACAGAAAGGGAAACAACACGTATTGTATTGTTGCCATAGAGGATAAAAAGATGGGGTTTATATCATATTGCATGAGTTTATTCCTCTACATCATGTCATCTTACTTAAAGCATTACTCTGTTCTTATGAACTTAATACTCTAGATGCATGCTGGATAGCGGTCGATGTGTGGAGTAATAGTAGTAGATGCAGAATCGTTTCGGTCTACTTGTCATGGACGTGATGCCTATAGACATGACCATACCTAGATATTCTCATAACTATGCTCCATTCTATTAATTGCTCGACAGTAATTCATTTACCCACCATAAAACTTATACTCGTGAGAGAAGCCACTACTGAAACCTATGCCCCCCGGGTCTATCTTCCATCATATTAATCTTCCAACACTTAGCTATTTCTATTGTCGTTTATTTTACTTTGCATCTTTATTTCTCTTTATCATAAAAATACCAAAAATATTATCTTATCATATCTATCATATCTCACTCTCGTAGGTGACCGTGAAGGGATTGACAACCCCTTTATCGCGTTGGTTGCGAGGTTCTTATTTGTTTGTGTAGGTGCGTGGGACTCGAGCGTCATTTCCTACTGGATTGATACCTTGGTTCTCAAAAACTGAGGGAAATACTTACGCTACTTTACTGCATCACCCTTTCCACTTCAAGGGAAAACCAACGCAGTGCTCAAGAGGTAGCAAGAAGGATTTTTGGTGCCGTTGCCTTGGAGATTCGCACCAAGTCAAGTCAAGATTTGACTCCCGACAACGACCCATTTTTGGCGCTGTTGTCATATAGTCAACGCAGAAGTCAAGACATACCAAGTACCCATCACAAACTCTTATCCTTCACATTACATTATTTGCCATTTGCCTCTCGTTTTCCTCTCCCCCACTTCACCCTTGCCATTTTATTCGCCCTCTCCTTTTTCGTTCGCCTCTTTTTCGCTTGCTTCTTGTTTTCTCGTGTGTTGGATTGCTTGCTTGTCACGTTGGCTCAAGACAATACTAAATTGTGTGACTTTTACAATACCAACAACAATGATTTTATTAGCACTCTGATTGCTCCTCTTACCGATGTTGAATCTTGTGAAATTAACACTGCTTTGCTGAATCTTGTCATCAAATATCCGTTTTCTGGCCTTCCTAGTGAAGATGCCGCTACCCATCTAAACAACTTTGTTGATTTGTGTGATATGCAAAAGAAGAAAGATGTGGATAATGATATTGTTAAACTTAAGCTATTTCCGTTTTTTGCTTAGAGATCGTGCTAAAGCTTGGTTTTCGTCTTTGCCTAAAAATAGTACTGATTCATGGAATAAGTACAAAGATGCTTTTATCTCTACGTATTTTCCTCCCACTAAGATCATCTCTCTTAGAAACGATATTATGAATTTTAAGCAACTTGATCATGAACATGTTTCACAATCTTGGGAGAGGATGAAATTATACGTAATTGCCCTACACATGGTTTGAATTTATGGATGATTATACAGAATTTTTATGCCGGATTGAATTTTGCTTCTAGAAATCTTTTAGATTCAGCCGCGAGAGGCATTTTTATGGAAATCACTTTAGGAGAAGCTACCAAACTCCTAGATAATATTATGGTTAATTATTCTCAATGGCACACTGAAAGATCTACTAGTAAAAAAGTGAATGCAATTGAAGAGATTAATGTTTTGAGTGGAAAGATGGATGAACTTATGAAATTGTTTGCTAATAAGAGTGCTCCTACTGATCCTAATGAGATGCCTTTGTCTACTTTGATTGAGAATAATAATGAATCTATGGATGTGAATTTTGTTGGTAGGAACAATTTTGGTAACAACGTGTATAGAGGTAATTTTAATTCTAGGCCGTTTCCTAGTAATTCCTCTAATAATTATGGTAATTCCTCAACAATTCTTATGGAAATTTTAATAAGATGCCCTCTGAATTTGAGACTAGTGTTAAGGAGTTTATGAATTCACAAAAGAATCTCAATGCTTTGCTTGAAGAAAAATTGCTTAAGGTTGATGAATTGGCTAGGAACATTGATAGAATTTCTCTTGATGTTGATTCTTTGAAACTTAGATCTATTCCACCTAAGCATGATATCAATGAGTCTCTCAAAGCCATGAGAATTTCCATTGATGAGTGCAAAGAAAGAACTGCTAGGATGGCGTCCTAAGAAAGATTGCTTTGTGAAAGCGTGTTCTTCTAGTTTCTATGAAAATAAAGATGAAGATCTAAAAGTTATTGATGTGTCTCCTATTAAATCTTTGTTTTGCAATATGAATCTTGATAATGATGGGACTGAAGATGAGCCACCTTTACCTAGAAGGCGTTCCAAAAATTCAGAGTTTTTAGATCTTGATGCAAAGATTGTTAAAAGTGGGATCGAAGAGGTTAAAACTTTAAATAGCAATGAACCCACTATCTTGGATTTCAAGGAATTTAATTATGATAATTTCCCTTTGATTGATTGTATTTCCTTGTTGCAATCCGTGCTAAATTCTCCTCATGCTTATAGTCAAAATAAAGCTTTTAGTAAACATATCGTTGATGCTTTGATGCAATCTTATGAAGAAAAACTTGAGTTGGAAGTTTCTATCCCTAGAAAACTTTATGATGAGTGGAAACCTAATATTAAAATAAAAATTAAAGATCATGAATTTTATGCTTTGTGTGATTTGGGTGCTAGTGTTTCCACGATTCCGAAAACTTTATGTGATTTGCTAGGATTCTGTGAATTTGATGATTCTTCTTTAAACTTGCACCTTGCGGATTCCACTATTAAGAAACCTATGGGAATAATTAATGATGTTCTTATTGTTACAAATAGGAACTATTTTTCTGTAGATTTCATTGTTCTTGGCAAAGATTGCAATCCTTCATGTCCTATTATTCTTGGTAGACCTTTCCTTAGAACGATTGGTGCAACTATTGATATGAAGGAAGGGAATATTAGATTCCAATTTCCATTAAGGAAATGCATGGAACACTTCCCTAGAAATAAAATTAAATTACCATATGAATCTATTATGAGAGCCACTTATGGATTGCCTACCAAAGATGGCAATACCTAGATCTATCTCGCTTTTATGCCTAGCTAGGGGCATTAAACGATAGCGCTTGTTGGGAGGCAACCCAATTTTATTTTTATTCCTTACTTTTTTCTTTCTGTTTAGTAATAAATAATTTATCCAGACTCTGTTTTGTTTGTGTTTTTTGTGTTTAATTAGTGTTTGTGCCAAGTAGAACCGTTGGGAAGACTTGGGGAAAGTCTTTTTGATCTTGCTGTAAAAAACAGAAACTTTAGCGCTCACGAGAATGGCTGCCATTTTTATTTGGAAAGTGAAATGCAGTTAATTATTTTTTCAGATGATTAATAGATAAATTCCTCACATACAGAAATTTATTTTAGAATTTTTGGGGTTAAAGAAGTTTGTGTTAGATACAGATTACTACAGACTGTTCTGTTTTTGACAGATTCTGTTTTTCGTGTGTTGTTTGCTTATTTTTATGAATCTATGGCTAGTAAAAGAGTTTATAAATCATAGAGAAGTTGGAATACAGTAGGTTTAACACCAATATAAATCAAGAATTATTTCATTACAGTACCTTGAAGCGGTGTTTTGTTTTCTTTCGCTAACGGAGCTCACGAGATTTTCTATTTAAGTTTTGTGTTGTGAAGTTTTCAAGTTTTGGGTAAAGATTTGATGGTTTATGGAACAAGGATTGGCAAGAGCCTAAGCTTGGTGATTCCCATGGCACCCCAAGGTAAAATTCAAGGACACCAAAAAGCCTAAGCTTGGGGATGCCCCGGAAGGCATCCCCTCTTTTGTCTTGGTCTATCGGTAACTTTACTTGGAGCTATATTTTTATTCACCACATGATATGTGTTTTCCTTGGAGCGTCTGGTATGATTTGAGTCTTTGATTTTTAGTTTGCCACAATCATCCTTGATGTACACACCTTTTGAGAGAGACTCGCATGATTTGAAATTTATTAGAATACTCTATGTGCTTCACTTATATCTTTTGAGCTATATAGTTTTTGCTCTACTCCTTCATTTATACCTTTTAGAGCATGGCGGTGGTTTTATTTTATAGAAATAATTGATCTCTCATGCTTCACTTATATTATTTTGAGAGTCCTTTAGAACAACATGGAAATTTTCTTTTAGGAATAATATAAAAACTTTCATAGGAAGTGCATTGAATACTATGAGAAGTTTGATACTTGATAATTGTTTTGAGATATAGAGATGGTGATATTAGAGTCATGCTAGTTGTGTAGTTCTGAATTTTAGAAATACTTGTGTTGAAGTTTTTGATTCCCGTAGCATGCACGTATGGTGAACCGTTATGTGACGAAGTCAGAGCATGATTTTTTTATTGATTGTCTTCCTTATAAGTGGCAGTCGGGGACGAGCGATGGTTTTTTTCTACCAATATATCCCCCTAGGAGCATGCACGTAATACTTTGTTTCGATAACTAATAGATTTTTGCAATAAGTATGTGAGTTCTTTATGACTAATGTTGAGTCCATGGATTATACACACTCTCACCCTTCCACCATTGCTAGCCTCTCTAATACCGCGCACTTTTCGCCGGTATCATACACCCACCATATACCTTCCTCAAAACAGCCACCATACCTACCTATTATAGCATTTCCATAGCCATTCCGAGATATATTGCCATGCAACTTTCTACCGTTCCATTATTATGACATGCTTCATCATTATCATATTGCTTGCCTGATCATGTAGTTGACATCGTATTTGTGGCAAAGCCACCGTTCATAATTATTCATACATGTCACTCATGCATCATTGCACATCCCGGTACTCCGCCGGAGGCATTCACATAGAGTCATATTTTGTTCTAACTATCGAGTTGTAATTCTTGAGTTGTAAGTAAATAAAGTTTGATGATCATCATTATTAGAGCATTGTCCCAAGTGAGGGAAGGATGATGGAGACTATGATTCCCCCACAAGTCGGGATGAGACTCTGGACGAAAAAAGGGAAAGGCCATAAAAAGGGAGAAGGCCCAAAAAATGAGAGAAAAAGAGAGAAGGGACGATGCTACTATCCTTTTTCCACACTTGTGCTTCAAAGTAGCACCATGATCTTCATGATAGAGAGTCTCCTGTGATATGACTTTCATATACTAGTGGGAATTTTTCATTATAGAACTTGGCTTGTATATTCCAATGATGGGCTTCCTCAAAATGCCCTAGGTCTTCATGAGCAAGCAAGTTGGATGCACACCCACTTAGTTTCTTTTGTTGAGCTTTCATATACTTATAGCTCTAGTGCATCTGTTGCATGGCAATCCCTACTCACTCACACTAATATCTATTGATGGGCATCTCCATAGGCCGTTGATACGCCTAGTTGATGTGAGACTATCTTCTCCACAACCACCATTCTATTCCACCATAGTGCTATGTCCATGGCTCACGCTCATGTATTGCGTGAAGATTGAAAAAGTTTGAGAACATCAAAAGTATGAAACAATTGCTTGGCTTGTCATCGGGGTTGGGCATGATTTAAATATTTTGTGTGGTGAATATGGAGCATATCCAGACTATATGATTTTGTAGGGATAACTTTCTTTGGCCATGTTATTTTGAGAAGACATAATTGCTTAGTTAGTATGCTTGAAGTATTATTATTTCGATGTCACTATTAAACTTTTATTTTGAATCTTTAGGATCTGAACATTCATGCCACAATAAATAAAAATCACATTGAGAAATATGTTAGAAAGCATTCCACATCAAAAATTCTTCTTTTATCATTTACCTACTCGAGGACGAGCAGGAATTAAGCTTGGGGATGCTTGATACGTCTCCAACATATCTATAATTTTTGATTGCTCCATGCTATTATATTATCTATTTTGGATGTTAATGGGCTTTATTTTACACTTTTATATCATTTTTGGGACTAACCTACTAACCGGAGGCCCAGCCCAAATTGCTGCTTTTTTGCCTATTTTAGAGTTTCGCCGAAAAGGAATATCTAACGGAGTCCAAATGGAATGAAACCTTCGGGAACGTGATTTTCTCAACAAACGTGATCCAGGAGACTTATAACTGGGTGATTATAAAGATGCTCTACAAGTGTCTCCGATGGTGTTTGTTAAGTTGGCATAGATCGAGGTTAGGATTTGTCACTCCGTGTATCGGAGAGGTATCTCTGGGCCCTCCGGGTAATGCACATCACTATGAGCCTTGCAAGCAATGTGACTAGCAAGTTAGTCACGAGATGATGCATTACAGAACGAGTAAAGAGACTTGCCGGTAACGAGATTAAACTAGGTATGATGATACCGGCGATCAAATCTCGGGCAAATAACATACCGATGACAAAGGGAACAACGTATGTTGTTATGCGGTTTGACCGATAAAGATCTTCATAGACTATGTAGGAACCAATATGAGCATCAAGGTTCCACTATTGGTTATTGACCAGAGATGTGTCTCAGTCATGTCTACATAGTTCTCGAACCCGTAGGGTCCACACGCTTAACGTTCGATGACGATTTGTATTATGAGTTATGTGATTTGATGTACCAAAGTTTGTTCGGAGTCCCGGATGAGATCACGGACATGATGAGGAGTCTCAAAATGGTCGAGACATAAAGATTCATATATTTGAAGGTTACATTCAGACACCGGAATGGTTCGGGTCGTTTCAGATGAGTTTCGGAGTACCGGGGGTTACCGGAACCCCCTCCAGGAAGTTATTGGGTCTCATGGGCCTAGTGATAGAAGAGAGGAGGCAGACTAAGATGTGGACCGCACCCCCCTAGCCCAAATCGAATTGTACTAGGGCTAGGGGGTGGCCCCCCTTTCCTTCTCTTCTCCCTCTCCTTCCTTCTTCTCCTACTTGGACTAGGAAAGGGGGGGCGATTCCTACTTGGATTAGGATTCCCCCCCTTGGGCGCGCCCCTTGTGGCCGGCCGGCCTCCTCCTCCCCTCCTTTATATACGGGGGAGGGGCACCCCATAGCAACACAAGTTGATCTTTTAGCCATGTGGGGTGCCCCCCTCCACAAATACACACCTCGATCATATCGTTGTAGTGCTTAGGCGAAGCCCAGCATCGGTAACTTCATCAGCACCATCACCATGCCGTCGTGCTGATGTAACTCACCCTCGGCCTCAGTTGGATCAAGAGTACGAGGGATGTCACTGAGCTGAACGTGTGCTGATCGTGGAGGTGTTGTGCGTTCGGTACTTGGATCTGAAGACGTTCGACTACATCAACCGCGTTACTAAACACTTCCGCTTTCGGTCTACGAGGGTACGTAGACTCTCCCCTCTCGTTGCTATGCATCTCCTAGATAGATCTTGCATGATCGTAGGTAATTTTTTTGAAATACTGTGTTCCCCAACAGTGGCATCCGAGCCAGGTCTATGCGTAGATGTTATACGCACGAGTAGAACACAAAGAGTTCTGGGCGATAATAGTCATACTGCTTACCAGCATGTCATACATTGATTCGACGGTATTGTTGGATGAAGCGGCCCAGACCGGCATTACATGACCGCGTTCATGAGACTGGTTCTACCGCCGTGCTTCGCACACAGGTGGCTAGCGGGTGTCTGTTTCTCCAGCTTTAGTTGAATCGAGTTTGACTACGACCGGTCCTTGTTGAAGGTTAAAACAACACACTTGACGAAAAATCGTTATGGTTTTGATGCGTAGGTAAGAACGGTTCTTGCTAGAAGCCCGTAGCAGCCACGTAAAACTTGCAACAACAAAGTAGAGGACGTCTAACTTGTTTTTGCAGGGCATGTTGTGATGTGATATGGTCAAGACGTAATGATATGAATTGTTGTGTGAGATGATCATGTTTTGTAGAAGTTATCGGCATCTGGCAGGAACCATATGGTTGTCGCTTTATTGTATGAAATGCAATCGCCATGTAATTGCTTTACTTTATCACTGAGCATAGCGATAGTTGTAGAAGCAGTAGTTGGCGAGACGACAACGATGCTATGATGGAGATCAAGGTGTCAAGCCGGTGAAGATGGTGATCAAGACGGTGCTTTGGAGATGAAGATCAAAGGAACAAGATGATGATGGCCATATCATATCACTTATTTTGATTGCATGTGATGTTTATCTTTTATGCATCTTATTTTGCTTAGTACGGTGGTAGCATTATAAGATGATCTCTCACAAAATTTCAAGGTACAAGTGTTCTCCCTGAGTATGCACCGTTGCTACAGTTCGTCATGCCGAGACACCATGTGATGATCGAGTGTGATAAGCTCTACGTTCACATACAATGGGTGCAAGCCAGTTTTGCACACGCAGAATACTCGGGTTAAACTTGATGAGCCTAGCATATGCATATATGGCCTTGGATCACCGAGACCGAAAGGTCGAGCGTGAATCATATAGTAGATATGATCAACATAGTGATGTTCACCTTTGAAAACTACTTCATCTCACGTGATGATCGGACATGGTTTAGTTGATATGGATCACGTGATCATTTAGATGACTAGAGGGATGTCTATCTAAGTGGGAGTTCTTAAGTAATATGATTAATTGAACTTTAATTTATCATGAACTTAGTACCTGATAGTATTTGCATGTCTATGTTGTTGTAGATCAATGGCCCGTGCTACCGTTCCCTTGAATTTTAATGCGTTCCTAGAGAAAACTAAGTTGAAAGATGATGGTAGCAACTGCACAGACTGGGTCCATAACTTGAGGATTATCCTCATTGTTGCACAGAAGAATTATGTCCTGGAAGCACAAATAGGTGATAGAACTATTGCAGGAGCAAATACATACATTAATTTATCATGAACTTTAATTTATCATGAACTTAGTTCTGATAGTTTTTGCATATCTATGTTGTAGATCAATAGCTCGCGTATAGCTCCCCTGTTTTACCTTTGATATGTTCCTAGAGAAAAATAAGTTGAAAGATGATAGCAATGATGCGAACTGGGTCCATGATCTGAGTATTATCCTCATTGCTGCACAGAAGAATTATGTCCTAGATGCACTGCTAGGTGACAGAACTATTGCAAGAGCTAATACAGACGTTATGAACGTTTGACAAGCTCAGTATGAAGACTACTTGATAGTTTAGTGCACCATGCTTTACGGCTTAGAACTGGGACTTCAAAAATGTTTTGAACAACATGGAGTATATGAGATGTTCCAAGAGTTGAAATCGGTGTTTCAAACTCATGCCCATGTTAAGAGGTATGAGACCTCTGACAAAGTACTTTGCCTAGAAGATGGAGGAGAATTGCTCAGCTAGTGAGCATGTGCTCAGAATGTCTGAGTACTACAATCACTTGAATCAAGTGGGAGTTAATCTTCCAGATAAGATAGTGATTGACAGAGTTCTCTAGTCACTATCACCAAGTTACTATAACTTCGTGATGAACTATAATATGCAAGGGATAACGGAAATGATTCCCAAGCTCTTTGCGATGCTGAAATCGGCGAAGGTAGAAATCAAGAAAAGCATCAAGTGTTGATGGTTGACAAGTCCACTAGTTCCAAGTAAAAGGGCAAGAAAGGGAACTTCAAAACGAATGGCAAGCAAGTTGCCACTCCCATGAAGAAACCGAAAGCTAGACCCAAGCCTGAAACTGACTGCTTCTAACTGCAAAGGAAATGATCACTGGAAGTGGTACTTCCCTAGATACTTGGCGTATAAGAAGGATGGCAAAGTGAACAAAGGTGTATTTGATATACATGTTATTGATGTGTATTTTACTAGTGTTTATAGCAATCCCTCGGTATTTTATACTGGTTCAGTTGCTAAGAGTAGTAACTTGAAACAGGAGTTGCAAAATAAACATAGACTAGTTAAGGGCGAGGTGATGATGTGTGTTGGAAATGAATCCAAGGATGATAAGATCACCATCACACACTCCCTTTACCTTCGTGATTCGTGTTGAACCTAAAATAAATTTTATTTGGTGTTTACGTTGAGCATGAATATGATTGGATCATGTTTATTGCAATACGGTTATTCATTTAAGTCAAAGAATAATTGTTGTTCTATTTACATGAATAAAACCTTCTATGGTCATACACTCAAAATAAATGGTTTATTGAATCTTGATCGTGTTGATACACATATTCATAATATTGATGCCAAAATATGCAAAGTTGATAATGATAGTGAAACATATTTGTGGCACTGCCGTTTAGGTTATATTCGTGTAAAGCGCATGAAGAAACTCCATGCTGATGGGCTTTTGGAATCACTTGATTATGAATCACTTGATGCTTGCGAACCATGCCTCATGGGCAAGATGACTAAGACTCCGTTCTCCTGAACAATGGAGCGAGCAACTGACTTATTGGAAATAATACATACTGATGTATGCGATTTGATGAGTGTTGAGGCTCGCGGCGGGTATCGTTATTTTTTGACCTTGACAGATGATTTGAGCAGATATGGGTATATCTACTGGATGAAACATAAGTCTGAAACATTTGAAAAGTTCAAAGAATTTTAGAGTGAAGTGGAAAATCATTGTAACAAGAAAATAAAGTTTCTACGATCTGATCGCGGAGACGAAATATTTGAGTTACGAGTTTGGTCTTCATTTGAAACAATGTGGAATAGTTTCGCAACTCACGTCACCTGGAACACCACAACATAATGGTGTGTCCGAACGTCGTAACCGTACTTTATTAGATATGGTGCGATCTATGATGTCTCTTATCGATTTACCACTACCGTTTTGGGGTTATGCATTAGAGACAGCTGTATTCACGTTAAATAGGGCACCATATAAATCCGTTGAGATGACACCGTATGAACTGTGGTTTAGAAAGAAACCTAAGCTGTCGTTTCTTAAAGTTTGGAGTTGTAATGCTTATGTGAAAAAGTTTCTGCCTGATAAGCTCAAACCCAAATTGGAGAAGTGCGTCTTCATAGGATACCCAAAAGAAACTGTTGGGTACACCTTCTATCACAGATACGAAGGCAAGATCTTTATTGCTAAGAGTGGATCCTTTCTACAGAAGGAGTTTCTCTCGAAAGAAGTTAGTGGGAGGAAAGTAGAACTTGATGAGGTAATTGTACCTTGTCCCTTATTGGAAAGTAGTTCATCACAGAAATCAGTTCCAGTGATTCCTACACCAATTAGTGAGGAAGATAATGATAATGATCATGAAACTTCTGAGCAAGTTACTACTGAACCTCGTAGATCAACCAGAGTAAGATCCACGCCAAAGTGGTACGGTAATCATGTTCTGGAAGTCATGTTGCTAAACCATGATGAACCTGCAAACTATGAGGAAGCATGATGAGCCGAAATTCCAAGAGATGGCTTCGGGCCATGAAATTTGAGATAGAATCCATGTATGAGAACAAAGTGTGGACTTTGGTGGACTTGCCCGATGATAGGCAAGCCATTGAGAATAAATGGATCTTCAAGAGGTAGACGGACGCTGATAGTAGTATTACTATCTACAAAGCTTGAATTGTCGCAAAAGGTTTTTGACAAGTTCAAGGTATTTACTATGATACGATTTTTCTCCCTCTTAGCGATGCTTATGTCTGTCTGAATCATGTTAGCAATTGCCACATTTTATGAAATATGGCAAATGGATATCAAAACTACATTCCTTAATGGATTTCTTAAAGAAGAGTTGTATATGATGCAACAAGAAGGTTTTGTCAATCCTAAAGGTGCTAACAAAGTGTGCAAGCTCTAGCAATCCATCTATGGACTGGTGCAAGCATCTTGGAGTTTGAATATACGCTTTGATAAGGTGATCAAAGCATATGGTTTTATACAGACTTTTGGTGAAGCTTGTATTTACAAGAAAGTGAGTGGGAGCACTACAGCCTTTCTGATAAGTATATGTGAATGACATATTGTTGATCAAAAATGATGTAGAATTTTCTAGAAATCATAAAGGAGTGTTTGAAATGAGTTTTTCAAAGAAAGACCTCGGTGAAGCTGCTTACATATTGGGTGTCAAGATCTATAGAGATAGATCAAGAAACTTGATAAGTTTTTTCAATAAATACATACCTTGACATGTTTTAAAGTAGTTCAAAATGTAACTATCAAAGAAAGAGTTCTCGCCTGTGTTGCAAGGTGTGAAGTTGAGTAAAGACTCAAAACTCAACCACGGCAGAAAATAGAAAGAGAATGAAAATTCATTCCCTATGCCTCAGTCATAGGTTCTATAAAGTATGCTATGCTATGTACCAAACCTATTGTGTACCTCACCATGACTTTGGCAAGAGAGTACACTGGTGTTCCAGGATGCTAGCTTTGACACTGATCCAGATGACTTTAAGTCTTAATTTGGATACATATTGAAAGTGGGAGGAATTAGCTAGAGTAGCTTCGTGCAGAGCATTGTAGACGTAGAAAATTTGCAAAATACATACGGCTCTGAATGTGGCAGACCCGTTGACTAAACTTCTCTCACAAGCAAAACATGATCACACCTTAGTACTCTTTGGGTGTTAATCACATTGCGATGTGAACTAGATTATTGACTCTAGTAAACACTTCGGGTGTTAGTCACATTGAGATGTGAACTAATCACATAAAGATGTGAACTATTGGTGTTAAATCACATGGCGATGTGAACTAGATTATTGACTCTAGTGCAAGTGGGAGACTGAAGGAAATATGCCCTAGAGGCAATAATAAAATTGTTATTTATATTTCCTTATATCATGATAAATTTTTATTATTCATGCTAGAATTGTATTAACCGGAAACTTAGTACATGTGTGAATACATAGACAAAACAGAGTGTCCCTAGTATGCCTCTACTTGACTAGCTCGTTAATCAAAGATGGTTAAGTTTCCTAGCCATAGACATGTGTTGTAATTTGATGAAGGGGATCACATAATTAGAGAATGATGTGATGGACAAGACCCATCCGTTAGGTTAGCACTACGATCGTTTAGTTTATTGCTATTGCTTTCTTCATGACTTATACATGTTCCTCACACTATGAGATTATGCAACTCCGAACACCGGAGGAACACCTTGTGTGCTATCAAACGTTACAACATAACTGAGTGATTATAAAGATGCTCTATAGGTGTCTCTGATGGTGTTTAGTGAGTTGGCATAGATCAAGATTAGGATTTGTCACTCCGTGTATCGGAGAGGTATCTCTGGGCCCTCTGGGTAATGCACATCACTATGAGCCTTGCAAGCAATGTGACTAATAAGTTAATCACGAGATAATGCATTACGGAACAAGCAAAGAGACTTGCCGGTAACAAGATTAAACTAGGTATTATGATACCGACGATTGAATCTCGGGCAAGTAACATACCGATGAAAAAGGGAACAATGTTTGTTGTTATGTTGTTTGACTGATAAAGATCTTCATAGAATATGTAGGAACCAATATGAGCATCCAGGTTCCGCTATAGGTTATTGACCGGAGATGTGTCTCGGTCATGTCTACATAGTTCTCGAACCCGTAGGGTCCTACGCTTAATGTTCGATGATGATTTGTATTATGAGTTATGTGATTTGATGTACCAAAGTTTGTTCGAAGTCCCGGATAGGATCACAGACAAGAGGAGTCTCAAAATGGTAGATGCATAAATATTCATATATTGGAAGGTTACATTCAGGCACGGAATGGTTTGGGTCATTTCGGATGAGTTTCGGAGTACCAGGGGTTACCGGAAGCCCCTCCAGGAAGTTATTGGGCCTCATGGGCCTAGTGGTGGAAGCGAGGAAGCAGGCCAAGAGGTGGCGCGCGCCCCCCTAGCCCAAACCGAATTGGACTAGGGCTAGGGGGCCAGCCCCCCTTTCCTTCTCTTCTCCCTCTCCTTCCTTCTTCTCCTACTTAGACTAGGAAAGGGGAAGACCGATTCCAACTTGGAGTAGGATTCCCCCCCTTGCACTACAAAAAAAAGACACATCCGTGACATTTTGGGCCGAACGAATTTATTTTGTCATACATATGACACTTCTATGACGATAATTGTGACAAAACCCGGTATCATCATAGATGTGGTGGGCTCCTACTTCTACGACAAAAGATCATGACAGAAAATGGGCTTTTCGTCCTGGGCGGGCCGGAGACGCAGCTGCGTGACATTCTTTGGGCCGTCCATGACGGAAAAAACTGTGGTAGAAGCGAGGGCGAGGAAAATTTTGGGGAGTTCCCGGTTACGGTGGGAGGTCGGGGGCCGAGCGATGCGCATTTCTCTTGTACATGTACGCACGTGTGTGCGAGCCGTTGGCTCTAACTGAACCCGAGCGAGGCATTGGGCTCTAACGAAACCCAAGCGATTGCACTGCAGGCTACGCGTTACTGAACCCGAGCAATCGATCGATGGCTGTTAACTGAACCCGATCGAGCGATTCCTTCGCTACTGCTGCTAACTGAAGCCGATCGATTGGATGAACAGTGAGCGTTGCAGGGGGGGCGGGGGTGGATGAACAGTGAGCGGTGGCGTTGCCTCTGGATGAACAGGACCCCGTGGTGTGGAGGGCTAGATGAACAGTAGACGGTGGAGGGGTGCCCGTGGAGGGGTGGTTGTGTTGGGGAACGTAGCAGAAATTCAAAATTTTCCTACGTGTCACCAAGATCTATCTATGGAGAGACCAGCAACGAGTAGAAAGAGAGTGCATCTACATACCCTTGTAGATCGCTAAGCGGAAGCGTTCAAGTGAACGGGGTTGATGGAGTCGTACTCGTTGTGATTCAACTCACCGATGATCAAGTGTCGAACGCACGACACCTCCGCGTTCAACACACATACAGCCCGGTCACGTCTCCCAAGCCTTGATCCAGAAAGGAGAGAGGGAGAGGTTGAGGAAGACTCCATCCAGCAGCAGCACAACGGCGTGGTGGTGGTGGAGGAGCGTGGCAATCCTGCAGGGCTTCGCCAAGCACCGCGGGGGAGGAGGAGTACTTGTGAGAGGGGGAGGGCTGCACCAGAACTTCGTCTATAGCTCCCATGCGCCTCCCCACTATATATAGGGGTGGAGGGGCTGGTTTCTTGCCCTCCAAGTCCATTGGGGCGTTGGCCAAGGTGGGAGGAAAGAAATCTCATTATTTCCTTCCCCACCGATTGTTATCCCCCCTTTTTAGGGATCTTGATCTTATCCCTTCGGGATATGATCTTATTCCTTCTAAGGGGGGATCTTGGTGCGCCTTGACCAGGGGTGTGGGGCCTTGCCCCCACTACCCACGTCCATGTGGGTCCCCCCATGCAGGTGGGCCCCACTCCGGAACCTTCTAGAACCTTCCCGGTACAATACCGAAAAATCCCGAACATTTTCCGGTGGCCAAAATAGGACTTCCCATATATAAATCTTTACCTCCGGACCATTCCGGAACTCCTCGTGACGTCCGGGATCTCATCCGGGACTCCGAACAACATTCGGTAACCACATACAAACTTCCTTTATAACCCTAGCGTCATCGAACCTTAAGTGTGTAGACCCTACGGGTTCGGGAGACATGTAGACATGACCGAGACGTTCTCCGGTCAATAACCAACAGCGGGATCTGGATACCCATGATGGCTCCCACATGTTCCACGATGATCTCATCGGATGAACCACGATGTCAAGGACTTAATCAATCCCGTATTCAATTCCCTTTGTCTATCGGCATGTTACTTGCCCGAGATTCGATCGTCGGTATCCAATACCTTGTTCAATCTCGTTACCGGCAAGTCACTTTACTCGTTCCGTAACACATCATCCCGTGATCAACTCCTTGGTCACATTGCGCATATGATGATGTCCTACCGAGTGGGCCCAGAGATACCTCTCCGTTTACACGGAGTGACAAATCCCAGTCTCGATCCGCATAAAACAATAGATACTTTCGGAGATACCTGTAGTGCACCTTTATAGTCACCCAGTTACGTTGTGACGTTTGATACACCCAAAGCACTCCTACGGTATCCAGGAGTTACACGCTCTCATGGTCGAAGGAAGAGATACTTGACATTGGCAAAGCTCTAGCAAATGAACTACACGATCTTTTGTGCTAGTCTTAGGATTGGGTCTTGTCCATCACATCATTCTCCTAATGATGTGATCCCGTTATCAACGACATCCAATGTCCATAGCCAGGAAACCATGACTATCTGTTGATCACAACGAGCTAGTCAACTAGAGGCTCACTAGGGACATATTGTGGTCTATGTATTCACACGTGTATTACGATTTCCGGATAATACAGTTATAGCATGAATAAAAGACAATTATCATGAACAAGGAAATATAATAATACTTTTATTATTGCCTCTAGGGCATATTTCCAACAGTCTCCCACTTGCACTAGAGTCAATAATCTAGTTCACATCGATATGTGATTAACACTCAAGGTCACATCCCCATGTGACTTACACCCAAAGAGTTTACTAGAGTCAATAATCTAGTTCACATTTACCATGTGATTAACACTCGATGAGTTCTGGGTTTGATCATGTTATGCTTGTGAGAGAGGTTATAGTCAACGGGTCTGAACCTTTTAGATCCGTGTGTGCTTTACAAATCTCTATGTCATCTCCTAGATGTAGCTACCACGCTCTATTTGGAGCTATTCCAAATAACTGTTCTACTTGGAGCTATACTAAAAGTTGCTCCATTATACGTATCCGGTATTTCTACTCAGAGCTATCCGGATAGGTGTTAAGCTTGCATCGACATAACTCTTTACGTCGAACTCTTTATCACCTCCATAATCGAGAAAATTCCTTAGTCCACTAGTTACTAAGGATAACTTTGACCGCTGTCCTGTGATCCATTCTTGGATCACTCTTGTACCCCTTGACTGACTCATGGCAAGGCACACTACAGGTGCGGTACACAGCATAGCATACTGTAGAGAGCCTATGATAAAAGCATAGGGGACGACCTTCGTCCTTTCTCTCTATTCTGCCGTGGTCGAGATTTTAAGTCTTAACTTCATACCTTACATCTCAGGCAAGAATTCCTTCTTTGACTGATCCATCTTGAACACCTTCAAGATCATGTCAAGGTACGTGCTCATTTGAAAGTACTATTAAGCATTTTGATCTATCTTATAGATCTTGATGCTTATTGTTCAAGTAGCCTAATCCAGGTTTTCCATTGAAAAACAGTTTTCAAATAACCCTATATGCTTTCTAGAAATTCTACATCATTTCTGATCATCAATATGTCAACAACATATACTCATCAGAAATTCTATAGTGCTCCCACTCACTTCTTTGGAAATACAAGTTTCTCATAAACTTTGTATAAACCCAAAATCTTTGATCATCTTATCAAAGCGCACATTCCAACTCCGAGATGCTTACTCCAGTCCATGGAAGGATCGCTGGAGCTAGCATACCTTTTAGCATCCTTAGGATCGACAAAAACTTTCTGATTTGTATCACATACAACCTTTCCATACGAAGACTGGTAAGGAAACTCGTTTTGTCATCCATCTGCCAGATTTCATAAATGCAGCTAATGCTAACATGAATCCGACGGACTTAAGCATCGCTACGGATGAGAAAATCTCATCGCAGTCAACTCCTTGAACTTGTGAAAAACTCTTCGCCACAAGTCGAGCTTCATAGATGGTGACATTACCATCCACGTCCATCTTCTTCTTAAAGATCCATTTATCTCAATGGCTTGCCGATCTTTGGGCAAGTCCACCAAAGTCCATGCTTTGTTCTGATACATGGATCCTATCTCGGATTTCATGGCTTCTAACCATTTGTCGGAATTTGGGCCCACCATCACTTCTCCATAGCTCATAGGTTCATTGTTGTCTAGCAACATGACCTTCAAGACAGGATTACTGTACCACTCTGAAGTAGTACGTATCCTTGTCACCCTACGAGGTACGACAGTGACTTGATCCGAAACTTCATGATCACTATCATAAGCTTCTACTTCAATTGGTGTAGGTGCCACGGGAACAACTTCCTATGCCCTGATACACACTGGTTGAAGTGATGGTTCAATAACCATATCAAGTCTCCACCATCCTCCCACTCAACTTTTCGAGACAAACCTTTTCTCGAGAAAGGACCTGATTCAAGAAACAATCCATATTGCTTTCGGATCTGAATTAGGAGGTATACCCAACTGTTTTGGGTGTCCTATGAAGATGCATTTTATCCGCTTTGGGTTCGAGCTTATCAATCCTGAAATTTTTTCACATAAGCATCGCAGCCCCAAACCTTTAAGAAACGACAACTTAGGTTTCTCTAAACCATAATTCATACGGTGTCATCTCAACGGAATTACGTGGTGCCCTATTTAAAGTGAATGTGGTTGTCTCTAATGCCTAACCCATGAACGATAGTGGTAACTCGATAAGAGACATCATGGTATGCATCATATCCAATAGGGTGCAGTTATGATGTTCGGACACACCATCACACTATGGTGTTCCAGGCGGTATTAATTGCGAAACAATTTCCACAATGTCTTAATTGTGTGCCAAAACTTGTAACTCAAATATTCATCTCTATGATCATATCATAGACATTTTATCCTCCTGTCACAATGATCTTCTACTTCACTCTGAAATTACTTGAACCATTCAATAATTCAGACTTGTGTTTCATCAAGTAAATATTCTCAACAACTACTCGAATCATCTGTGAAGTAAGAACATAACGATATCCACTACATGCCTCAGCACTTATTGGATTGCATACATCAAAATGTATTTCTTCCCACAAGTTGCTTTCTAGTTCCATTTTACTGAAATCGAGGATTTCAGTCATCTTGCCCATGTGGTATGATTTGCATGTCTCAAGTGATTCAAGATCAAGTGAGTTCAAACGGTCCATTCGCATGGAGTTTCTTCATGCATATACACCAATAGACATGGTTCGCATGTCTCAAACTTTTCAAAAACGTGTGAGTCCAAAGATCCATCAACATGGAGCTTCTTCATGCGTTTTACACCAATATGACTTACATGGCAGTGCCACAAGTAAGTGGTACTATCATTACTATCTTATATCTTTTGGAATGAAAATGTGTATCACTACGATCGAGATTCAATAAACCATTCAGGTTCAATACTAATCTTGATGGTAGAGGGAGCGTGCGATGTTTGATCACATCAAACTTGGAAACACTTCCAACATATATCGTCAGCTCACCTTTAGCTAGTCTCCGTTTATTCCGTAGCCTTTTATTTCGTGTTACTAACACTTAGCAACCGAAGCGGTATCTTAATACCCTGGTGCTACTAGGAGTACTAGTAAAGTACACATTAACATAATGTATATCCAATATACTTATATCGACTTTGCCAGCCTTCTCATCTACCAAGTATCTAGGGTAATTCTGCTCCAGTGGTTGTTCCCCTTATTACAGAAGCACTTAGTCTCGGGTTTGGGTTCAACCTTGGGTTTCTTCACTAGAGCAGCAGCTGAATTGCCGTTTCATGAAGTATCCCTTCTTGCCCTTGCCCTTCTTGAAACTAGTGGTTTCACCAACCATCAACAATTGATGATCCTTCTTGATTTCTACTTTCGTGGCGTCAAACATCGCGAATATCTCAAGGATCATCATATATGTCCCTGATATATCATAGTTCATCACGAAGCTCTAGCAGCTTGGTGGTAATGACTTCGGAGAACCATCACTATTTCATCTGGAAGATCAACTCCCACTCGATTCAAGCGATTGTTGTACTCAGACAATCTGAGCACAAGCACAACAATTGAGCTTTTCTCCTTAGTCTGCAGGCTAAGAAAATCGTCGGAGGTCTTATACCTCTTGACGTGGGCACGAGCCTGAAATCCCAATTTCAGCCCTCGAAACATCTCATATGTTCCGCGATGTTTCGAAAACGTCTTTGGTGCCTCAACTCTAAACCGTTTAACTGAACTATCACGTAGTTATCAAAACGTGTATGTCCGATGTTCACAACATCCACAGACGAGGTTTGGGGTTCAGCACACTGAGCGGTGCATTAAGGACATAAGCTTTCTACTGTCCGCATAATCGCTACTGTCAACTTTCAACTATATTTTCTCTAGGAACATAAGTAAACAGTAGAACTAAAGCGCGAGCTACGACATAATTTGCAAAGAGTCTTTTGACTATGTTCAAGATAATTAAGTTCATCTTATGAACTCCCACTTAGATAGACATCCCTCTGGTCATCTAAGTGATTACATGATCCGAGTCAACTAGGCCGTGTCCGATCATCACGTGAGACGGACTAGTCATCATCGGTGAACATCTTCATGTTGATCGTATCTACCATACGACTCATGCTCGACCTTTCGGTCTCCGTGTTCCGAGGCCATGTCTGCACATGCTACGCTCGTCAAGTTAACCCTAAGTGTTTTCGCTGTGTAAAATTGTCTTACACCCGTTGTATGTGAACGTAAGAATCCATCACACCCGATCATCACGTGGTGCTTAGAAGCGACGAACTGTAGCAACGATGCACAGTTAGGGGAGAACACTTCTTGAAATTTTGTAAGGGATCATCTTATTTACTACCGTCGTCCTAAGCAAACAAGATGCATAAACATGATAAACATCACATGCAATCAAATAGTGACATGATATGGCCAATATCATTTTGCTCCTTTTGATCTTCATCTTCGGGGCTCCATGATCATCATCGTCACCGGCACGACACCATGATCTCCATCATCATGATCTCCATCATCGTGTCTTCATGAAGTTGTCACGCCAACGACTACTTCTACTTCTATGACTAACGCGTTTAGCAATAAAGTAAAGTAGTTTACATGGCGTTCTTCAATGACACGCAGGTCATACAATAAATAAAGACAACTCCTATGGCTCCTGCCGGTTGTCATACTCATCGACATGCAAGTCGTGAATCCTATTACAAGAACATGATCAATCTCATACATCACATATCATTCATCACATTCTTCTTGGCCATATCACATCACATAGCATACCCTGCAAAAACAAGTTAGACGTCCTCTAATTGTTGTTGCATGTTTTACGTGGCTGCTATGGGTTTCTAGCAAGAACGTTTCTTACCTACGCAAGACCACAACGTGATATGCCAATTGCTATTTACCCTTCATAAGGACCCTTTTCATCGAATCCGTTCCGACTAAAGTGGGAGAGACTGGCACCCGCTAGCCACCTTATGCACCAAGTGCATGTCAATCGGTGGAACCTGTCTCACGTAAGAGTACGTGTAAGGTCGGTCCGGGCCGCTTCATCCCACAATACCGTCGAAACAAGATTGGACTAGTAACGGTAAGCATATTGAACAACATCAACGCCCACAACTACTTTGTGTTCTACTCGTGCAAAGAATCTACGCAATAGACCTAGCTCATGATGCCACTGTTGGGGAACGTAGCAGAAATTCAAAATTTTCCTACGTGTCACCAAGATCTATCTATGGAGAGACCAGCAACGAGTAGAAAGAGAGTGCATCTACATACCCTTGTAGATCGCTAAGCGGAAGCGTTCAAGTGAACGGGGTTGATGGAGTCGTACTCGTCGTGATTCAAATCACCGATGATCAAGTGCCGAACGCACGGCACCTCCGCGTTCAACACACATACAGCCCGGTGACGTCTCCCAAGCCTTGATCCAGCAAGGAGAGAGGGAGAGGTTGAGGAAGACTCCATCCAGCAGCAGCACAACGGCGTGGTGGTGGTGGAGGAGCGTGGCAATCCTGCAGGGCTTCGCCAAGCACCGCGGGAGAGGAGGAGTACTTGTGAGAGGGGGAGGGCTGCACCAGAACTTCGTCTATAGCTCCCATGCGCCTCCCCACTATATATAGGGGTGGAGGGGCTGGTTTCTAGCCCTCCAAGTCCATTGGGGCGTTGGCCAAGGTGGGAGGAAAGAAATCTCATTATTTCCTTCCCCACCGATTGTTATCCCCCCTTTTTAGGGATCTTGATCTTATCCCTTCGGGATATGATCTTATTCCTTCTAAGGGGGGATCTTGGTGCGCCTTGACCAGGGGTGTGGGGCCTTGCCCCCACTACCCACGTCCATGTGGGTCCCCCCATGCAGGTGGGCCCCACTCCGGAACCTTCTAGAACCTTCCCGGTACAATACCGAAAAATCCCGAACATTTTCCGGTGGCCAAAATAGGACTTCCCATATATAAATCTTTACCTCCGGACCATTCCGGAACTCCTCGTGACGTCCGGGATCTCATCCGGGACTCCGAACAACATTCGGTAACCACATACAAACTTCCTTTATAACCCTAGCGTCATCGAACCTTAAGTGTGTAGACCCTACGGGTTCGGGAGACATGTAGACATGACCGAGACGTTCTCCGGTCAATAACCAACAGCGGGATCTGGATACCCATGATGGCTCCCACATGTTCCACGATGATCTCATCGGATGAACCACGATGTCAAGGACTTAATCAATCCCGTATTCAATTCCCTTTGTCTATCGGTATGTTACTTGCCCGAGATTCGATCGTCGGTATCCAATACCTTGTTCAATCTCGTTACCGGCAAGTCACTTTACTCGTTCCGTAACACATCATCCCGTGATCAACTCCTTGGTCACATTGCGCATATGATGATGTCCTACCGAGTGGGCCCAGAGATACCTCTCCGTTTACACGGAGTGACAAATCCCAGTCTCGATCCGCATAAAACAATAGATACTTTCGGAGATACCTGTAGTGCACCTTTATAGTCACCCAGTTACGTTGTGACGTTTGATACACCCAAAGCACTCCTACGGTATCCAGGAGTTACACGCTCTCATGGTCGAAGGAAGAGATACTTGACATTGGCAAAGCTCTAGCAAATGAACTACACGATCTTTTGTGCTAGTCTTAGGATTGGGTCTTGTCCATCACATCATTCTCCTAATGATGTGATCCCGTTATCAACGACATCCAATGTCCATAGCCAGGAAACCATGACTATCTGTTGATCACAACGAGCTAGTCAACTAGAGGCTCACTAGGGACATATTGTGGTCTATGTATTCACACGTGTATTACGATTTCCGGATAATACAGTTATAGCATGAATAAAAGACAATTATCATGAACAAGGAAATATAATAATACTTTTATTATTGCCTCTAGGGCATATTTCCAACAGGTTGAACAGAACCCCATGGTGTGGAGGGCTGGATGAACAGTAGATAGTGGAGGGGTGGTTGAACAGTAGCCGGTGGAGTAGCGCGCGGGGAGGCTGGATGAACAGGAGCCCGTGGAGGCTGGAGGAGGTCGACGGTAGCCCGTGGAGGCTGGAGGAGGTCGACGGTGGAGATGAACAGTATCCCGTGGAGTCCTGTTTTGCGGTACGCCACAGCCCTCCCGATGAACAGGACCCCCGTATCGACCGTAGGAGGTCTGTTTTGTCCGTTTTGCGGTACACCACACCCCTCCCGATCAACAGGACCCCCGTTTCGACCGTAGGAGGTCTGTTTCGTCCGTTTTGCGGTACGCCACACCCCTCCCGATCAACAGGACCCCCATTTCGACCATAGGAGGTCCGTTTCCTCCGTTTTGCGGTACGCCACACCCCTCCCGATCAACAGGACCCCCGTTTCGACCGTAGTTGGTCTGTTTCCTCCGTTTTGCGGTACGCCACACTCCTCCCGATCAACAGGACCCGCGTTTCGACCGTAGGAGGTCCGTTTCCTCCGTTTTGCGGTACGCCACACCCCTCCCCATGAACACGACGCATTGTGTTGCCTCTCCATGAACACGACACATTCCGTTGCCTCCCCATGAACACGACGACGATGCTATTTCTCCATTCTGACCCAGCCATGTACACGAGCCCTCGCCGCACGTATGCGCGAGTAGGCGTTCGAGACCCTGCCCGTATGTACGTACGTGGCTATATTTTCTTTCTTGCACCCTGGCCGCTGTATGTACGTGTACATGCTACGTGCGCGCCTCTACTACGACACGTATGCATCTCTACTATGACATGTGCGCGCCTCTACATCGACCAGTATATATGTACGTACAAGTTCGCGACCAGAATGACAATGCTACGTACGCTTTGACCAGGTGGGTCCTGACTGTCCGGCACTTCCTTGCCTGCAAGATGTAGCTGGTGGGTCCCAGCAGTCATGGGGGCGAATCGTTTTGGTTTTTTTGCCCGGACGCACTTCTTTGCGTGCGAAGATGTAGCTGTCCCAACAGTCAGGGGGGCCAATCGTTTTTTTTTGCCCGGACGCACTTCCTTGCATGCGAAGGTGTAGCTGGTGGGTCCCAGCAGTCAGGGGGAAATAGTTTTTTCGCGAAATACGGTGGCCCGTCCGGTGGGTCCCTGTTGTGAGGTGGAGAATCATTATTTTCTGCGTAATAAGGAGGCACTTCCTTGCTGCCGCCGTGGACCCAGCTGCCAGCCTCTCCACGTACAGTCCATGTCCGATGGAAGTCGTTCCTTGACCACGTTGACCACGCCGCGCCGAGAGCACCAGGGTGGTGGACGACGGTGAGGCCTAGGAAGGGGACGACGCGGAGCCGGTGAAGACGCGGCAGTGGATGCCCACGCAGAGAGGAGTATGAGGGTTCACTCGTTCGGCTGCGGTGTGAGGCTACTGTCGCCGCAGGGCCTGGCCAGCGGTGGGAATAGTAGGGGGCGGTGAGGCCTCCGCGACAGCATAGTCGGCCACGGGAGGCAGGAGCAGGCGGCACGACCGGCGCTGCTTTGGGCGGCTGGAGCAAGAAGACCAGAGGTTGAAGAAGCGCTACGGCCGTTGGATGGACATTGTACGGTCACTGGAGCTAGATCGTTCATATTGACTAAGTTGACAAAGTCCTCCGTCCCCGTCAACTTAGTAGGCCCACAAGTCAGCCTCCCACCAAGGTGGGTCCCAGCTAGTAGGGGAGTATTCATTTTTTGTGAGTAATAAGGAGGCACTTCCGGTGGGTCCGAGCTGACAGCGGGGGGAACGTTTTTTCGCGAAATACGGTGGCCCGTCCGGTGGGTCCCAGCAGTCAGGGGGAAACATTTTTTTTGAAATAAGGTGGCCCATCCGGTGGGTCCCCACTGTCAGGTGGAGGAATAATTATATTGCGCGTAATAAGGAGGCACTTCCTTGCGGCCGCCGTGGACCCAGCTGTCAGCCTCTCCATGTATAGGACTCTCCCGATGGAAGTCGGTCGTTGACCATGTTGACCACGCCACGCCGAGAGCACCAGGGCGGTGGAAGATGGCGAGGCCTAGGACGGGGACGACGCGGAGCCGGGGAAGACACAACAGTGGAAGCCCACGCGGAGAGGAGTACGAGAGTTCATTGGTTCGGCTGCGGTATGAGGCTGTCGTCGCCGCAGAATAACAGGGGGTGTGGGTGAGTGGAGGGATGGCCTGGCCAGTGATGGGAGTAGTATGGGGGCGGTGAGGCCTCCGCGGCAGCACAGTCGGTCACGGGAGGCAGGAGCAGACGGCATGACCGGCGCTGCTTTGGGCGGCTGGACCAAGAAGACCAGAGGTTGAAGAAGCACTACGGTCGTTGGATGGACATCGTACGGTCATTGAAGCTAGAATCGTTTAAATTGACGGTGCGCCCCAGATGTCAGGGGGAGGAATCATTTTTGGGCGGCCGAAGCTAAGAATATCCGAGATTGAAGAAGAAGCACCACACCCGTTGGATAGACATCCAACGGCCACTGCTACTAGAACCGTGTGTTGACTATAATAAGTTGACAAAGCCTTGCATACACGTCAAACTTATTTTTTTAGGGGATGCGTCAATTAGTAGGCCCACAAGTGTGTGGCAGAGAACTTATAGCCCATTTGCATTTTGTAAGAATGTACAACCCATTTTTGAATTCTAATGGAATTTACAACAGCCCATTTACAGTTTGTTAAAAGTACAACCCATTTTCTAGCTAGGACAACGATTGATAATTTGAACCAACCGTTGAAGACAGAATTCAATAAAATTTCCCACATTTTGATGGGATCCGAAATATTTTTATCCCGAAATTTCTAGTTAGATTAACTATAAATTTCTATTACGTAAAGATCCAACGAAACATTGCGCGCGCAACAATGAAAATTTAAGATTTTCAAAATCCATAAATAATATTTTATAAACTAATTTCATGTTTGGTGCATTTTTTACAGAGTAAAATGCATCACAAGTCCTAAAACTATCATAGGTGTGTCAGTTTAGTCCTATAACTTTGAAACTGCACTTTTGGGTCCTAAAACTATCAAAAGTGTGTCAGTTTAGTCCTATAACTTTGAAACTGCATTTTTGGGTCGTAAAACTATTAGAGGTGTGTCATTTTAGTCCCATAACTTCAAAATTGCAGTTTTGGGTCTCAAAACTATGTATGTTTGTTCATCTGAGGTCCTAATCTTGCGGGGCCACCATCCATGGTGTATTTTTTCAAATGAGCCCTTTGTATGTGTTTATGTCCCCCAAAGTGGTACATACGCTTCCATGTTGCAGTGTGTCCTGCAACCCGCATGCCCACCACCTACATGGCCATGAGCTGCACGGTAGCCTCCCTGGGAGGTTTGGCGTGACCGTCGTGGAGACCCCGAGCTAGTCGGCATGAAGGACGACATCCCTCTCCCTCGGCAAGGCCGTCGAGGAGATCCCGAGCCAATTGGGATGGAGTACGCCATCCCACCTCTCTCTCTCTCTCTCTCTCTCTGTTTGATGATATCATTGTTGGCCCAACACGCATGCCGTAGAGTTGGCTGTGCAGGTTGTTGTTTGGGCACGAGCATGGACATAGGTGGTGAGCTGTCGGGCGACGCGGAGGAGTGCGTAGAAACTGCAAAGCTGGCGCAGAGGTCGTCGAGAGTGACACAACCCTAGCAGTAGCCATAGGTGGGTAGCAATTGGACGTTGTGTGACGTGTCGTTGTGCTACTATTGGGGGGGGAGGGGGTTGAGATGACCGGTCTACTCTCCTCGCTGGGGCTCAAACCATCATTCCACTAATGGCCTTTGTACCGTCGCCTCTGAGCATTCTGTGTGTGGGAGAAGATGAGCGCGTGAGAATGAGGCGAGACAACGCTCTAGTTTTTTTGTTGCATATTTACCTTTCATAACTTAACCTGGTGGGCCCATTGGGTCGGGTCAACGTGGCTACAATCCAAGCATTTCCAAGTGACTCGTTGGTGGGTCAATGCTAACCATGCAAGCTTAGGACCTAAGAGAAACAAACTTACATAGTTTTGGGACCCACAACTGCTATTTCAAAGTTATAGGACTAAACTAACACACCTTCGATAGTTTAGGGTCCAAAAGTGCAGTTTCGAAGTTATAGGACTAAACTGACACACCTCTGATAGTTTTAGGACCCAAAAATGCAGTTTCAAAGTTATAGGACTAAACTGACACACCTTCGATAGTTTTAGGACTTATGATGCATTTTACTCTTTTTTATAGTTACAGCCCAGTTTTTATAATTACATCCCATTTATTATTTTTTAAAGCCCATTTTCCTGTTAAGCCTAATGCATCCCTCCTAGGAAAGATTTGCAGCCCAGCGGGGCGGAGAATAACAAGTTGACCTTGCCTGGGTATTCCTCAAAAAGACGTATAGCTGGGCTAGCCATTTTCATCTTGAAAAACTTAGTATCTGGCCAGGGCTAGACGGGCCACAGCCCGCCTAGTTAATACCCTGCTCTCCTCAAAAACACAAATACTGCTCGAGCTGCTTGGTCCCAGCTGTCGGCCGCACCTTGTGCAATTCTCTCGTTTATATTGACTACATAGGTTGACAATGGTGTGGGACCGTGATGTTAGGAAACCAGGAGAAAGCAAAAAAATATAGTTGTACATAATAAGGAGGCACTTGCGTACATATGGCTATGGCCCTAGTGGGTCCCTAGTGTCATCCAGTCAAAATAAAGTCATCTCCTGAATCCTCATGTTCGTTGACAATGTTAACAATGCTCGGCGCCATGGCGAGCACAACAAATCGAAGGACAACGGAGAGGGCCTCACGGGCCCTACGGATAGTCTGATACAGCGCCCGCTGCTCATTAGGAAGCCAGGATCATCGGACACCTATGAGCACCTTCGAGAAACTGAGACGGCATGAAACGGTAAGGCCGCGCTTGGGAGCTCTGGTTTATTTCAAACCTGTATTAACATACAAGTGTAATTTACTCGTCATCGGAAACAACGCGTAAAATATAGGCGTAATGAAACCGAGGGCCCGAGGTCTGTAAGTAAAACCGGTGGGTTACGCGTGTAATTTGAGAGACCAGTGTATATTTCACGAGCACTGCTATATGGACGACATTACCAGACAATACATGCACGACGTGCGTATCATGCCATCCATGGGCAAGGCTGAAACAACAGCTAACGGCTCGATTAGCAATCGCCCGAGTGTCGTTCAGCGTTTTTATCGTGTGTGAAGTACTTCCGATATTTTACTAGTCGAAATCGACCAACCAAGCGCCTTCGCCCCAGACCATCTGCTTTAATTTACAACCGTCAATTTTACAAGCGGTTTTGGTTGGAAAACGACGATCCAATCACGGCCTAATATCATGAGTTGGTCGGAAGATCATATGGTTTCACGTCTAACCTACCCGGCTTGTCGTATAGGCTATGAATGAAACATTAGACGATGAACTTCTTAAGCACGGAAACAACAGAAGAGGATGATCTTCTTAACAAGCAAATCACTGGCATTAGATCGACATGCAAAACAATACGAAGCATTATTCTCAGAAGGCACGGTGAACAGCTCGTGATGCCGCATGCCACAACATTCCAAGCTCAACTTTGCAATTAAACACAAGGCCTGGCATTACATAGACAATATTCAGAACAAACTCTTAACACAAGAATATCTCAGCAGAGTAACTATTTACTTCTAAACTTAACACAGGAATAGGAAAAAACACTCGACGCTGCTCACAGCAAGGGCGTCCCACTCAAAAATGTCAAATGCATGTCTTCTGGCTAACATCAATGAGCAAATTTTGACAAGGTTTTCCAATTCCAATATATTAAACTAACGTCTTCTTGCTAACGTCAATGATTAAACTTTGACAAGATTTTCCCATTCAAAATATGTAATGCCTATGATCGTGGAGTCCTGTCGTAGCTTCTTGTACTTGTTTGGGCACTTTCTGCCCAGGGCACTCCACGTGTTGTTAAATTGTCAATGGTCACTTCTCAGTCATTCCTTCTGTAATGTAGCGCAAACAGTGACTACTTCTTTCTGCAAAGTGGAACGACCAGCTGGACCCAGTAATGCAGCAGTTTGCCTTACCCATTGGCTCCTTTTGTGCAGTTCAACTAAAATCGAAGTCGGAATAAAACCGAGCTTTAATTTTGATATCCCTGTAAGCAACAATAGGTATAAGGGAAACAATTACTGAGAAATAACGGTTTATGACTTGTACTCCCAGAAGAAAAGCATCTACTAATCTACTTTATCTTAATGGGAAACAAAGCAGGAGAGTAGCAATTCTCCATCAGTGTGATTCATTCATATTGACTGAGACATTATCTTAACAATGCCTTGTTTCAACATGTATAAAGAACGACAAAGCAGAAAAGTACCATTCCTAAAACAATGCAACTGATTCATTTTAACAGAGACATTATCTTAACAATACCTTGGTTAAACATGTAGACAGAACTACAAAGCGGGATAGTACCATTCCTAACAAGTGTTGCAGTTTTGAACTAAGATTCAGTAGTTAATTAATTCTGAGAGTGGCATTGCTTAATTTTACCAGCGACATTAGATTAACGAAAAGCATAAACAGTTCCAGGGGAGAGTGGGCGCAACAACAGTATGTGCTTCCATCTACTTATAAAGGGGGTGATGCAGAGTTTGTTGTAACAAAGCAACAAGCATCATGTCTGGGTTGGTCCCATTTTTGTTCACTACTTAATGGGAAAAGACAGCAATACAATAGCTTCAATTCAACATTTATTTAAAACAGTACCAATACAAGTAGTACAACATCTCAAAGCACACCGCACAATCATGTGGATGAAGGCCTGTACTGACCTTTCATGAGACGGACAAGATAAAATACGAATCTGCCAACACGAATAGGAAATCCAATCTCGTTTTGTGCAGTTGCACCGAAATCAAGCAAAGTGTTTCACGTAGCAAAGCAAAATTTCGCAATAGCAACAAGTTGAATAGATATCCCTGTTTAAACAGGGGCAAAAAAGGAATCAATTACTGGCTAATAAGGAGGATGAAACATGCGGCCACAAAAATGGTAATCCCGCCAATCCCTAACAAGTGTTGCAGTTTTTAAATAAGATTCAGTAGTTAATTCTGAGAGTGGCATCAATTACTGGCTTATAAAGGGGGTGATGTTGAATTTGTTGTAACAAAGCAACAAGCATCATGTCTGGGTTGGTCCCATTTTTGTTCACTACTTAATGGGAAAATACAACAATACAATAGCTTCAATTCAACATTTATTTAAAACAGTACCAAAACAAGTAGCACAACATCTCAAAGCACACTGCACATCATGTGGTTGAGACCAAGATTTGAAACAACTCGCCACGAAGACTGGAAACAAATCTCGATCTCCTTTTGTGCAGTTCCACCAAAATTAAGCAAAGTCACCGGTGTGACATTCAAGTTGAACTGCACAAAACACTCTTAAAACATAAGTGTTTCGAGTAGCGAAGCAAAATGTCGCAATAGCAACAAGTTGAATCGATACCCCTGTTTTAACAGAGGCAAAAAGGAAACAATTACTTGCCGATAAAGGAGGATGAAACAAACGGTGACAGAAAGAAGCATCTAACTTATCTTGGATGGAAAACAAAGTAGGACAGTAGCATTTCTAAAACGGTTGCATTGATTCATATTAACAGAGACATTCTCTTGAAACAACATTCGTTAAAAAATGTAATTTACTTTTAACAGTGGCATTGCTTCAATTTTCTGGCGGCATTCTTAGATTAACAACAGCAAAATAGTTGTATGGGACATGCCAGCACCATGTGCGTCCACACGTATAAATGGGTGATGCAGAGTATGTAGCCAAGCAGCATATATGCGCTGGTCCCATATTTGTTCTCTTTGAACCTTCTTCCTATGTGAGGGCAGCAAATCTAGTCCTGCACAAACTACCCGACCCCCCAGTTTCTTTCCCTTTTCAACAAAGAGATCGGTTCCTTACAGATGTGTGTACTGGGTTAGCCCCTTTTTCCCTTTTCGACCTACAAAGCGGCTGGATAGCCAGTCTATACTACTTTACGCCCCTCCTTTCCTCATTGAACCATGTCCTAGATTCTTGCTCCAGCCCACCGCATCCTTCTTTCCTCTTTGAACCAAGACCTAGATTCGACTACAGATCGAAAAAGATCCCCATGCAGCTAGAGCAACGACGGTTTCAAAGAAGCTTATACCTTAGGGTCGTCGGGATGTGGCAAGGCGTGCGGCGGGAGGCCGGATCTGCCCACACTACATACGGCAGCGAGGAAGAAGGGGTCGGTGGCCCTCCCGCACAAGCGCTGGGTGAAAGAGAACAGCACAGCCAGCAGTGGATTGCCTCCCTCGCCGAAGGCGATAGAGTGAACGCTGCACCGCCTCCCCTTCCCGGTGCGACAGGGTACGGACGCCTCCTTCACCAGCTGTGAGGGGGGAGAGAGACAAGAGGCCAACGTAGTCTTGTTTAGATCTGGTGAAGAGAGGGTGAGAGACTGTGAATATAGCAAACCCTAGCAAATGAATGCTGAGCCTCCAGCGTGTAACATATATGTAGTGCGGCGAGCGTGTGGAGAGTGCAAACCCTAGTGAACAAGCGCTGAGGCTCCCGCTTATATATATACTACTGTAGTACGGACTGAGCTCCGGTTCCTTCACTGCACCTGCTTTTGGCTGTATGACAGGTGAGCCAGCCACATTTTGGGCCCACCTGTCATAAATCCAAAGGCAGGTGAACTAAGTCAATGAAGCTACGTCCATATAGTACTCTCGTGTATACGACTAATATATAGTGGAGTGGTTTTCTTATTCTCTCTATAACAATTGTTTTAAATTGTGTAAGTACAAAACGAAACTCTTTATTTAATGTAAAGTGAAGAAAACTAGTACTACTTCCGATGAACTAACGATCCACGCCCACGCGTCCTGGTCGCACTTCCTGTCCTTCACGTGTGGTACACTACCCTCCCTTAAGTGAACAACCACACATGCGCCAAATTATCGGAAACGTGTGAGAGTGTGTACAAATAAAGAATTTTAATTTCAATTATCGGAAAGGTTTGAGAGTATTACAAAGTTTGACTTCAGTCAAATCTAATATGCGGAGTAAATAAAAATGGAGGGCTACTACGTCCATCCGGGTTTTTAGTCCACACCATTTTTTAAATCAAAGTTAATAGCTGGACAAATAAAATTACAGGGGAGCTGGAGACAAAGTTGTGAGAAGGCTTAGAAATCAATACAAAACTTATGCTCTTAGTACCAACGTCGATCCTTCTTCGAGGAAACATTTGGTTCATAGCCAATTGTGTGATAAAATTGCACCAACGTGAAAGACGACTGCGTCTCCAACGCAACCAAGGTGAACTGACGAAGGATATCATCTTTGTGCGTAACAAGCAAAGAGCACTGATGGAAGACAACTTGTTTTTCATTGAAAATCGATCAGCTTCACCAGCCGACGCAACCATGAGGCGCAACCATGAGCATCGATAGGTCATCGTGGTGATGCATCATCCATTTGGCATCAAGTTTGGGTGAGGCACCTATGAAGTT
The DNA here is from genome assembly GCF_018294505.1 of Triticum aestivum. Lineage (NCBI taxonomy): Eukaryota > Viridiplantae > Streptophyta > Magnoliopsida > Poales > Poaceae > Triticum > Triticum aestivum. The sequence continues at coordinate 443,696,152 of NC_057800.1, read as the reverse complement.
CGACAAATCCTCACTGTGGTCTGTTTCTTCTCAGTAATCAAGCTCGAGGAAGGAAGAACCACGTGGCAGAGGACAGTGAGGCGGAACAACAATGGCCATCCAATTTTGTGCAGTTCCACTAAAATTGAGGAAGACATGCCCGGGTATGGAGACACGCATCGCTGTTTCCAAAAATATAAAAAAGGGTTAGCAACGACATCTCAATTGTCAATAAGAATTAATGAAAAGTACACCAACAAACAGAAGCATCATAATTATCTTGATGGGAACTAAACCAGGATACCCGAGAAAAAAAGCATTTCTTCATTTAACCAGTGATAGTACTACCACCATATGGACAATGACCGCACAACCACCATGTACTTTTTGTCCAAACAACATGTATACCTCCACCGAGGCATAAATCAGGACAACTTTTCGAGTGGCATTTCCTCTATAATAGTACTAGTAGGTGATGTTGGACCAGCCGACGAACCCTAGCTACTATGCATGGGGAGCTGTGGAGTAGTCGCATAGAAGAAAACCCGCACGCAGCGACCTGGGGAGCTGGACCAGTACAAGAAGTTATACCTCGGGTGGGTGAGATGTCGTTTAGGCGGGCGGGCGGGATCTGCCCACACGACGGCAGCGAACAAGGGCGCAGAGGATCTTCGTCCGTGCCAGCGCAGGCTCCGAGAGGATGGTGCGCATCGGCTTCCTCCGTCGCCGACGGCGACAACGTCAACGCTGCACCTCCTCACCTCCCGCAGTGGACGTGATTCGGCCGGATCTGTGACCACCGGTGAGGAGAGAGATAGAGTGGACATTGTCATCTTGTTTTGATATGGAGAGGGTGAGAGAGCGAGACGCGAGAAACTCTATCAAACAAGAGGCTATAATGGAGTAAAAAAATCTCTCCATGGCAGTGGTTTTAAATAGAATACGCGCGTTTCCCAAAAAAAGGAACGAAAACTGGCGGACAATTTTTTAAGGGTGTGTCTAGGACACATCTAGATGTGACATAGTTATGTCACATTTAAGTTGATGTCCACTCTGTTCGTGGTCTACTTTTTTCCTAGTTTTTTTGTTTCTTGTTGCTACATTATATACTTGTGGGAGCTTAGATGTGATATCCTTAAATAACATCTAGTTGTGAATTAGACAAACCGATTTTCTAACGTACCAAGAAAGAAAACTCGATCAAAAACACGCCCCCATTTCCAGGCCACGAGAGTCGTCGCACACACACACATAGACATAGACATGCATATCCATGTTTATGTAAAATTCCATTTCCATCTCCATCTCCAATCATATTTGTCCAACTGGCACATTATTTACGTTGTTAATTATATACGCAGCAATATTAACGTACAACATCTCTTGTTTGCTCACGTCCGGACCGCTGCCACGGCCGGTCCTGACCAACTCGAACCCTCTTCATCACCCACGCGTGCTTCCCGCCCAAAACGGTCAGTGCCGCATTCATGCCCGGCCAGAGCGGATGCGACCTCTCACTGGCGCTGGCATTGAAGCGGCGCGCCGGCCGAGAGAGCGTCGCCCGCGCCGCTTCTGGGTGCACGCGGCTGCTCCGCGTTCAAAGGTCGCAATAGCCGGCTACAACATGCATGTAAAAAGTTCTTGGGAGTCCGTGCTACAGCTAGCTGTCCTCCCCCAACTCGTCAATCTCTTCCAGTAGTGCTAGTACTCCATGGCACGATCCATCGACAAGCAGGCGGGAAAGTTATCGTATACTCGGTTTGCAGTGAGTGGCATGCCGAGCGACCGTGTGGGGTCGAGCCGTGGAGGAGGGTGAGACACGAACACGACAGACGTGATTTAAACGTTGGTTTTGCTCGATGGCGCGATCCAACGAAACGAAACGTTGGTTTCTCTCCGTTTCCATTTTTTCTCCGGAAAAACGGAAACTTTCCACTCCATTTTCATTCCTATTCCAAGGTTGCCCCGTTACAACATTCCATCAAATACAAAGGAAAACTAACACGCATGCTGATGCATCTCAATGATTCACAGATCATAGCCAATATTTACTTCACAACTAAAGAAAAAAGTTGTGAGAGCGTGTACGAAAGAAAAACTACTGATGGGGTCACTACGACTTAAACCCTAAACCCTAAACATGATTTAATTTCCTGGCCAGGTAGAACCTGTCGAAGGAAAGACGGCTGGCACCCTCGGATCATACGATGCTTTTGTGCAGTTCCACTAAAATCGACCTGAGCATCCCTGATGGCAAAGATATTGAAGAAGTGTGATTAGAATAATAGTACTGGCACTAGTTCATGAGACATAAACTCATCACAAGTAGAAGCCGGTAGAAGTAGAGAAAGATCGACATGGAGATGGAGCTACGGCAGTGGAGCAAGCCGGCTCCAAAAGGAAGATGGACTACCTGGGACGTCGGGCTGTAGCTAGAAGGGCGGTTGGGACGCGGCATCGGCCCATACCGCGGTGACCCCCGATTGGGACGCACCGACTGTGGGTTTTCTCCCTCGCCGATGTCGACCGCGTCTACGCAGAACATTGTTCCCTTCCCCCAGCTGCGGGATCAGGCCCGTCGTTCTATGCTTGTGAAGAGAGCAACCTAAGCAAGCAGGCTTGTAGCTTAGGCTCCTGCTAGTGTATATATAGTGGTTTTCTTTTTCTCTCCATATCAACCATTTTATATTGCGTACGTGTCATTCAAGAGTGAAATGATGGTTGCTTCTTCCGACTAACTTACTGTGTGATTTGACTGCTCCTTAGTGGCCCCTACACGTACTCCCCCTACGTGTATGCAACAGTCACACGTACACATGGACGCAAAAACGCGCGCGACGCCCTAATGCATGCATGTCCGAGCACACGACGGAACACACACGGTCACGCTCAAGTGCTCAACCTACACGTGCATGCACACACATACTCAGTCAGGGTGAGCTAGTGACCGTATAAACACCGGAAAATATATATATTGAGCGCAATGAGCGTATTATGAAGTCCACTGACCGTATTTTTACAAATATACAGTGACAGACAGTGTATTTATCTCGTTTGAAATTAAGCCATATTAACCGGAGAGGAGGCAGTATGGACTAGCATTACTTTGTTGTGTCCCGTCAACTTGCCGAACGAGGAGAAGGTTGCAGGACGGGAGAAGCTTGCGCGCGGTGGCTCGCAGGACAAGGAGAAACTTTTGACTAATGCAAGCTCTCCCTCGCTCAGGCGGTGGACGTGCAACAGTTAATTCGGTGTCAGATTGCCAGAAGCATACACTATACTACTAGTGCTATTATTGTTCGACTTCCCGAATAGGCGAACAGCCAAGCGCAAAGTTTACTAGTACTACTACTATAGTCTATAAAGGTACGTACTATACTAGTACTAGGAACCGGATGGAGGAGCGTCTGCACTCTTATTATAATTTTAAAATGTGATAAAGCAATCTTCAACACATTTGGTTCTCTTCGAGGGTTCTCGCATGTGATAATGGAAGTTGATTGCATGGAACACTCGCCACAATTCTCGCTTAATTCTGGCTCATATCCTGTTACAAATAGTAGCGCTCGGTAATATTTCCTCTTTTTTTGTTATTCAGCATGTAAACAGGTCAGCAAACCTTGCGGCGCATCTTCGTGCGAACCGTGCTTGCTGCACTTTGAATGTGGCCGAGAGCTGGCTTGATGAAACACCTCGCTTCCTACTTCTTTTTTTGCGGGGTACCTCGCTTCCTAGTGACCAGTGTCTTGGCTGATCGTCCTAAGAATGCTTATATATGAATAAAGCTCTCTCATTTACCCGCAAAAAAGATTAAGCCATATTAACCGGAAAGGAGGGAGTATGGACTAGCACTACTTTTTGGTGTGTCCCGTCAACTCGCAGAACGAGGAGAAGCTTGCAGGACAAGGTGAAGCTCGCTTACGCCTTTTGACTAATGCAACCTACCCTCGGTGGACATGCATCAGTCCATTCGGTGTCAGATTGTCAGAGGCATACACTGTAGTACCCAACATGCGGAGTACCATCATTGTTCGACTTCACGAAGAGGCGAAGAGCCAAGCGCAGTAGTACGAGTAGTACTACTACTAGAACCGCATGGTGGAGCGTCTGTACTCTTATTTTTTATCTCTGATAAAGTACACGTTTATTCCGGAGAAGGGCGGAAAACGGCAGCCCAACATGTAATGAATGATATCGATCAACCAACCATGCTCGAATATATCTTGGCCTCCGTGCGAGCCCGTCTGTGTGTTCTCGCTCCTCGTCTCTCTCAAGGAACGGCGGGTTGGCTCTTTGCCGTCAATTGAGATCGGTTTGCTCACACTCCTGTCCCACATGTCAGTGATATGCCAAGAGGAGGTGCGTTGACCGACTGGCCATACGCGTACTTGGTTTTGCACCTTCATACTACTCCTCCCTCCGTCACAGTTTACAGGGCGCGCTTCATTATGATGCATTTCTCTCAATGCATTTCCACCACCAGAGAGACTTTAGACGCGTTTGGTTTAATGCTCAATTAATTAGGGCGTGGTAACCGCAATCAAGTCCACAATTTTCTCTCCATGTACTGTACTACTACGGAGTGGAGTAAGTGCATGCATGTGTGTACCCGGGGTGGAAGCACTGCATGCATGTGTGTACGCATTATTCCCTCTAGTAATAGACGCCGTGCTATAACTACCAATGCTATTTTTCAGGCCGATCGCTAGTCGCCTTGGTCCCACAGATTTTTTTTCTTTTTTCTGAAGCGCGCTGTATAAACAGTGACGGATGGAGTAGTATGAGCGGATTCAAAGAAGAGCGTATTGATGGTTGCTTCTTCAGAGCAACTTACAGTGGGAAAGGTGGGGCTTATGATTTGACTGCTCATTACTCACTATTAATGCGGCGCAACGACCGGGCTGAGTCTCCCATGCGGTTGTGCACTACCCCCTCGGTTCTTAAATATACTCCGGAGTATTTGTCTTTCTAGAGATTTCAACGAGTGACTACTCAAATATTTGTCTTTTTAGAGATTTCAAATGGACTGGCACATACGGATGTATATAGACATATTTTAGAGTGTAGATTCACTCATTTTGCTCCGTATGTAGTCACTTGTTGAAATCTCTAGAAAGACGAATAGAATATTTAGGAACGGAGGGAGTACACATACGAAGCAAAATGAGTGAATCTACACTCTAAAATATGCCCGTTTGAAATTTGTAAAAAGACAAATATTTAGGAACGAAGGAGTATAATTTTGTGCATGGCACATGGACCCGGATGATGAAGAGGCTTCTGGCAATGCTATCAAGCTTCCATCATTTGTTTACATAATTGACGTACTATACAAATAATTTTCCAGCGACATGAAATTGTACAATGGTGTGAGCTTTCAGCTTTTGTTTCGCGTGTCTTGCCATCGATGCTCTTTCGGAAACAATAAAAAACTAACTTCCTTGCTAATGCATGTCAATTATTAGCAGATCAGAGCTAATAATTACATCACAACTGAAGACAGAGTTGTGAGAAGGTGTTAAATTAAAATTGATCCATGCTTTCATTGGCAGCAACGTCCCCCCAGCTCTGTCTAAATCAACAAGGCATGTTGGGAAAAAAGTAGCTGTCTGGAGCATGCAACATTCCGATCATTTTGTGCAGTTCCACTAAAATAGAGCTGAGCGTCCCTGTTCCAAAGATATTAAGTGTGATTACGATAATAGAGGACTGCTGATGAAACAATAAACACACAAATAGAAGCCGGTCACCTTTGCAGTCTCTCTTAAGACTAACTAGTTGGAGAAGATTAGGCTCGGAGTTGGATGAGGAGGATAGAGCAAAACCAATCTCCCTTTGTGCAGTCGCACTGAAATGTAGAGACGTTGCCCGTGTGACATTTTAGTACAACTGCACAAAACACTCTTAAGAAAAAAGTGATTTGTGCAGTTCACCAAAAGGTCGCAATAGCAACGAGGTGAAATGGATAGCCCTGTTTGCAAAAAAGAGGTAGAAAGGAAACAATTACTGGCCAATAACAGTTGATGACACATGCGACGACAAAAAAGAAGCATATTCCTTGTCCTAAGGGAAGATAACAACACGGTTGTGTTTGTCTAAAACGGTGTGAGGACGAGAATGCAATATGGAAAGTACGCCGGACGAGCTACGTTTTGGGCAAAGAACTATGGAAGATCCACATGCAGCGACGTGGGAAGACGGGCAGTGGAGCAAGGCCGGAGGGGATACCTGGAGGTCGTCGGGATGTAACTAGGTGAGCGGCGGCGGGCGGAATCTGCGAGCAGGTGGCGTAGGCCCTGCCGCGCCGGAGCTTGGTCAGAGAGAACGGCGTGTACCGTAGATCGGGACATGCTGCCTCGGCGCCGTCGAACGGAGAAACGATGCACTTCCTCCCTTTCCCCCGGCGGACGGGATGCGGCCGGATCAGTGACCAACGGTGAGAGAGAGAGAGAGGCCACCGCACTCCCTTTCCCCCGGCGGACGGGATGCGGCCGGATCAGTGACCAACGGTGAGAGAGAGAGGCCACCGCAGCCTTGTGTGAGATACTCTGAAGAGCGACAAACCAGGCAGGCAGGCTCCATTGTATATAGTGAGCGGACTACCTTTTTCTCCATAAAAATCGTTTTATATTCTGTGTACGTGCCATTGAGCGCTATAACTTTATTTAAAAATAACGCGGCAACGCGTCAAGTCGAACTTTGTTTCGTGCACGCGTGGTACACGACCTCCCTAGGTAAACAACCGCTACAGGCGTTCAAATTAGCACGTGGGCTGCCATTTCGTAAAGAAATGAGCTCCACCGTGTACCCGCGCGGGTGTGGCTGGGCACGAAGCGTGAGTACGTGCACGGTGCACCTATTCTCTTCTTGTATACGTACACCACCTACGTGGGGTTGTGTGAGAGAGATACAAACCTAGAGAGATATAGTGTGTGGGTTCTTGAGAGTTTTTTTGGGGGGGGGGTCAATCAAAAAATGTAACATATGCAATGTGTGTGAAATAGAGTCCTGGATATAACATATATATAGAGGGGGCGATCCACGAGAAGAGAGTGGAGGTATCATCGGCTTGAGGTGTCCATAGAATCGAAGAGAGGGATGATGTGTGTGTGTGTGTGCGCGCGCGATCGATAAAGAGTGCCATCGAATTTGTGTGTGCCCACGTCAAAGATATAGAGTGGCTGGCCTACTGGAACGTGAGAGGGGACATGTGCAGTTTGTCTCTGTGGCATGGATACCTACCTGCAGCGCTCGACTATCGGTGTGTGGTGGGGGAAGAGGGAGGCCCAATTAACTATAGAGGTACAATGGCTGGTATATGTGTGGAGGAGGAGAGAGGCCTACCTCATGTATTAAGGAGATCGATCTGCCTCATGTATTAAGGGAGATCGATCGGCATCCATGCATATGTGCAGGAGAGGAATAAGGTTGGGAGAGAGACAGAGCTAGAGTGTTGGAGGGGGTGGTAGTGGAGTTGCTTCTAACAAATGGTGGGATAGGCTTGCTAGACAAACGGAGGGCACGCCCGCAATATCAATAAGAGAGGAGATGGCTGCTTGTTGTCTGTGCACGTGCGTGTGAGAGACGGGTCAGGAGGCATGCACGAATGATGAGGGGGGACGATGTGGCTGTGGTAAGCAGACGTAACTACATAGGAAGATCAATCGCCCTTTGTTAGAGAAAGGAGAGACATAACTTGTGAGGTACGTCGATCGATGGGGGGGTAGTTAAAGTCGATCTAGGTATATGTTGGGAGATCGATCGGTATACATGCATGTGTGTGTTAGAAGCAAATGAGGCACGAGGAGAAGGATAGAGAGAGAGGGATGCATGTAGGAGGTGGTACGAGAGGCATACTATATCGAGGGGGAGGAGTGTGCGAGTACGAGAACGATGAAAAGAGTGGTGGGAGTGAGGCATGGACGGTGACAAGAGAAGAGGGGAAGCTTGTGTTTGTGCTAGGCACACCTGGCTAGAGAGGCATATCGATCGATGTGTGCCGTAAAGAAGGAGCTGGGGGGCCTACACACACCGTGGGTGAACGACCTAAAGTGAAAAGACGAATTTGCGCGATGGAGCTAGAGAATGCTGAGGGAGGGTGAGAGGGATGCGGGCGTGTGCATGCACAAGAGAAAGTTAGCGCTAGCTACAAAGATAAGAGGGTTGTGTGGGTGTAAAAGACGAATAGAGATCATATATACTTCATTATAAAAAGCGAATTCGGATATTTGAAGAATTTATCATAGTGTTTCAAACCGACGCATGTGTGAATATATATAACGGTGATACACATGGTGTGGTTATGAACATGTTATACTACATTTAATATATTTTATCTCTACTCTTATAAAAAACGGAGTTGTTGATGATGGTGTGCCTGCCATCCTGCATTATAGGCCGTCCGATTTATATCTGGCGGATAGCAAGGAAACTATGATGGTTGAAGTTGGCAACAATCATGATTGTAGATTCTTATTGAAATAGAGAAACGAATTCAAATTTAGTTCGAATTGCAGCGGTAGTATAGACATTTGGAATGCACTAAAATGTTGGTATGAGTAGGTTACATGCATTATACAGCAAGCGAAAAAATTTAATCGGACATAACATGGATTCATACTCCCTCCTTCCATCTATATAGGGCGTAATGAGATTTTTAAGACCGCCTTTGACTATTGACAAGATTAATAGTACATGACATGCACAATGTGAAAATTATATCATTGAAAGAACCTTTCACAGACGAATTTAACGGTGTGCTTTGTGTAAGTTGCATGTCATATATCATTGCTCTAATATTTGGTCAAAGTTAGCATCGAAAAACGCATTAGGCCCTATATAGATGGAAGGAGGGAGTAGCTTTGAATAGCATTTGTATAGTAAAACGGGGCAAGACTCTCTCTTTGTGTGGTGTGAATAGTTTTATTTTTTTCGTTTTCTTTTTGGTTGAGGGAAGTGCGAATTGATTTGGTACGTACAAGTACAATATTACTACACGTTAGGCTTGTCCCTAAAATTCAACCCGCGTCTTGTTATATCCCGAAAATTCAGATATCGTGCTCCCAAAACTGGCGCCTTCACAACCCGCGCCTTGCTATCCCGAAATTACAACGCGCGCGAAAACTCCCTCCAGCTGCCAAATCCCGACACGCGAAATCCCCCTTCTAACCCTGAGCCGAAAGGGCCGCTAGTTCAAATCGGTGGGGGGTACTTTTGTAACACACCCTACATTTTGGACAAGCGCGTCCCTAAGTCATGCTTCACCCCCTCCCATCGCCCCCTTTTCGCCATTCGAAATCCCAGGCCGCCATAACCTCTCTGCTCCAGCCGCGAAACCCCACCCTCCTCCGTCTGCCACGTCACCGCTGCCCAGCCGGAGCCTCTTCCCCGACGACGTCGTCCACCGCAATAGCTTGACGTCCCTCGGCCACCTCCCCGGATGAGGATCCGTCGTCCATCTCGCTGTCCCGCCGGTTCAGCCGCCCCGTCCTCCACCTCCAAGGAGCTGCTTTGACGATCGCCTCGTCTATCGCGGCTGCTCCATCCCCACAGCGCTGCCTTAACCTGCTCCACCGAAACCGCAGCATCCTCACCGACTCCTCGAACTTAGCCGAGGCCTACTCGGCACCACCAAAGAGGTTGTACACTCATCGCATCACACCTTCTCCTTAACTCGACCTCCCGGCGCCGACGGTGCTCCATCCTGCACCCCCATGGAGCGGCAACCTTGAAGCCGGTGCCGCGGGCAACATCTCCACGGCGGCTCTCCCCCAGTGCGAGGCCCCTTCGGCGGCGGCGTCCATACCAGCCGGATCTGCTGCTGTTGCTCTGGCTCTTGCTCGCTCGCTTGCGCTGTTGCTGCTGCTCCGGCTCTCGCTCGATCACTCGCTCGCCCAGCTGTTGTTGCTGCTCTCCCCCTCGCACGTGTTGCTGCAATGCTCCGATTAAGCCACACTTCAGTCGACTGAATCGACTTTTGGATCAGTCGATTTTTCGGGGTTGAGGGGGCTCGACGGAGTTAAGGAAGAACCACCTGCAGCGGGGATGGGGGCTCGCCGGAGAGGTACCCCACTATCTATCTTAGGGTTCAGGGTGGGGGCGGGGGGCCTAGAGGGCTGGCTGGGGCGGCGGTGGCGAGTTGTTTCAGGGCGGCGAGGCGGCGCTGGAGCCGGCTGTTCGGCCGGTGGTGGCTAGCGACTCAGGGGGGTGCAGCTTGAAGATGAACTGCAGGCCCTCCCTAAACTACATGTCAAGTGCCTCTCTGCTACCATTGCATTCAGTTTCAACAGTAGCATTCAGATTCCACAGTAAATTTCAATTTCGATAGTTAAGTTCAGAGTCAACAGTTTTTACCTCATCTATTGTAGTCGGTGTTGGGGATCGTAGCAGAAATTCAAAAAAATTCTACGCATCACCAAGATCAATCTATGGAGTAATCTAGCAACGAGGGGAAGGAGAGTGCATCTACATACCCTTGTAGATCGCTAAGCGGAAGCGTTCAAGTGAACGGGGTCGATGAAGTCGTACTCGTCGTGATCCAAATCACCGATGATCCTAGCGCCAAACGGACGGCACCTCCGCGTTCAACACACGTACGGTTGGGAGACATCTCCTCCTTCTTGATCCAGCAAGGGGAGAGGAGAAGTTGAGGGAGAACTCCAGCAGCACGACGGCATGGTGGCTATGGAGCTCGTGGTTCTCCAGCAGGGCTTCACCAAGCACTATGGAGGAGGAGGAGGTGTAGGAGGAGGGAGGGTTGCGCTAGGGAAGAGGTCACGGCTGCCCTCCCACCCCTCCACTATATATAGGGGCAAGGGGAGAGGGGGAGGCGCCCTAGGGTTTCCCCTAGGGGCGGCGGCTAGGCAGATTGGATCTCCCTAGGGAAAATCCTAGCGAGACTTGCCCCCCAAGCCAAGCAGGTGGAGGCTTGCCTCCCAAGCCAGGTGGAGGCGCCCCAACCCCCAAGTAACGTGGGAAAGGGTGTGGGGGCGCACCACCCCTTAGTGGGCTGGTTTGGCCCTTCCCCTTTGGCCCATGAGGCCCTCCCACACTTGCCGGGGCTCCCGAAACACCTTTCGGTCATGCTGGCCATAGCCTGATACCCCCGGAACACTTCCGGACTCCAATAACCTTCGTCCAATATACCAATCTTCACCTCCGGACCATTCCGGAGCTCCTCGTCATGTCCAGGATCTCATCCGGGACTCCGAACAACCTTCGGTAACCACATACTATTTCCCATAACAACTCTAGCGTCACCGAACCTTAAGTGTGTAGACCCTACGGGTTCGGGAACTATGCAGACAGGACCGAGACAACTCTCCCGCCAATAACCAACAGCGGGATCTGGATACCCATGTTGGCTCCCACATGTTCCACGATGATCGCATCGGATGAACCACGATGTCGAGGATTCAATCAATCCCGTATACAATTCCCTTTGTCCAGCGGTATTGTACTTGCCCGAGATTCGATCGTCGGTATCCCGATACCTTGTTCAATCTCGTTACCGGCAAGCCTCTTTACTCGTTCCGTAACACATCATCCCATGATCAACTCCTTGGTCACATTGTGCACATTATGATGATGTCCTACTGAGTGGGCCCAGAGATACCTCTCCGTTTACACGGAGTGACAAATCCCAGTCTCGATTCGTGCCAACCAAACAGCCACTTTCGAAGATACCTGTAGTGAACCTTTATAGCCACCCAGTTACGTTGTGACATTTGGCACACCCAAAGCACTCCTACGGTATCCGGGAGTTGCCCAATCTCATGGTCTAACGAAATGATACTTGACATTAGAAAAGCTTTAGCATACGAACTACAGGATCTTTGTGCTAGGCTTAGGATTGGGTCTTGTCCATCACATCATTCTCCTAATGACGTGATCCCGTTATCAACGACATCCAATGTCCATGGTCAGGAAACCATAACCATCTATTGATCAACGAGCTCGTCAACTAGAGGCTTACTAGGGACATGGTGTTGTCTATGTATCCACACATGTATCTGAGTTTCCTATCAATACAATTCTAGCATGGATAATAAATGATTATCATGAACAAGGAAATATAATAATAACCAATTTATTATTGCCTCTAGGGCATATTTCCAACAGTCTCCCACTTGCACTAGAGTCAATAATCTAGTTCACATCGCCATGTGATTAACACTCACAGGTCACATCGCCATGTGACCAACATCCAAGAGTCTACTAGACTCAATGATCTAGTTCACATCACTATGTGATAAACACTCAAACAGTTCTGGGTTTGATCATGTTATGCTTGTGAGAGAGGTTGTAGTCAACGGGTCTTGCCATATTCAGATCCCTATGTATTTCGCAAAACTTTATATCGTAGATGCTGCTACCACGTTCCACTTGGAGCTATTCCAAATTATTGCTCCATTGTACGTATCCGGTATCTCTACTCAGAGCTATCCGGATAGGTGTTAAGCTTGCATCGACGTAACTCTTTATGTCGAACTCTTTATCACCTCCATAACCGAGAAACATTTCCTTATTCCTCTAAGGATAATTTTGACTACTATCTAGTGATCCAGTCCTAGATCACCTTTGTACCTTCTTGCCAGACATGTGGCAAGGCACACATCAGGTGCGGTACTCAGCATGGCATACCGTATGGAGCCTATGACAAGAGCATAGGGGACGACCTTCGTCCTTCCTCTTTCTTCTGCCGTGGTCAATCTTTGAGTCTTACTCAACTTCACACCATACAACTCAGGTAAGAACCCCTTCTTTGACTGATCTGTTTTGAACTCCTTCAAAAACATGTCAAGGTGTGTGTTCTTTGAAAGTATCATCAGGCGTCTTGATCTATCTCTATAGATCTTGATGCCCAATTTGTAAGCAGCTTTATCCAGGTCTTCCTTTGAAAAACACTCTTCAAACAACCGTTTATGCTTTCCAGAAATTCTACATTATTTCGGATCTTACAATATGTCATCCACATATACTTATCAGAAATGTTGTAGTGCTACCACTCACTTTCTTGTAAATACAAGTTTCTAGCAAACATTGTATAAACCTAAAAGCTTTGATCACTCCATCAAAGCATGTATTCTGACTCCGAGATGCTTGCTCTAGTCCACAGAAGGATTGCTGGAGCAAGCATACCTTTTAGCATCCTTAGGATCGACAAAACCTTTTATTGTATCACATACAAACTTTTCTTACGGAAACTGATAAGAAAACTTGTTTTGACATCCATCTGTAATATTTCATAATCCAAAAATACAACTAATGCTAACATGATTCCGACGGACTTAAGCATCGCTACGGGTGAGAAATTCTCATCGTAGTCAACTCCTTGAACTTGTGAAAAGACTCTTTCCCACAAGTCGAGATTCATAGACGGTAACATTACCGCCCACGTCCATCTTCTTCTTAAAGATCCATTTATCTCAATGGCTTGCCGATCATCGGGCAAGTCCACCAAAGTCCATACTTTGTTCTGATATATGGATCCTATCTCGGATTTCATGGCATCTAACCATTTGTCGGAATACAGGCCCACCATCGCTTCTCCATGGCTCGTAGGTTCATTGTTGTCTAACAACATGATATCTAAGACAGGATTACCGTACCACTTAGGAGTAGTACATATCCTTGTCGAACTACGAGGTTCGATAGCAACTTGATCCAAAGCTTCATGATCACTATCATTAACTTCCTATTCAACAGACGTAGGTGCCACAGAAAACATCTTTCTATGTTGCATCATTCTCTGGTTGAAATAAAGGTTCGACAACCTCATCAAGTTCTATCTTCCTCCCACTCAATTCTTTCGAGAGAAACTCCTTCTCGAGAAAGGACCCGTTCTTAGCGACAAACAATTTGCCCTCGGATCTGAGATAGAAGGTATACCCAACTGTCACCTTTAGGTATCCTATGAAGATGTGTTTGTCCGCTTTGGGTTCGAGCTTCTCCGGCTGAAGCCTTAAGCATCGCAGCCCCAAACATTAAGAAACGACAACTTTGGTTTCTTGCCAAACCAATGTTCATACGATGTCATCTCAACGGACTTAGATGGTGTCCTATCTAAAGTGAATGCAGCTGTCTCTAATGCATAACCTCAAAATTAAAACGGTAGATCGGTAAGAGACATCATAGATCGCACCATATCTCATAAGGTTCGATTATGACGTCCAGACACACCATTACCCTGTGGTGTTCCAGGTGGCTTCAACTGTGAAACAATTCCACAATGTCTTAAGTGATTGCCAAACTCATAACTCAGAAAATCCCCTTTTGATCAGATCGTAGGAACATGATCTTATTGTTATGGTGATTCTTAACTTCACTCTGAAATCGCTTGAACTTTTCAAACGTTTCAGACTTGTGCTTCATTAAGTAGATATATCTATATCTACCCAAATCGTCAGTGAAGATGAGAAAATAGCGATATCCACCGCACGCTTCAATTCTCATTGGATCACACGCATCAGCATGCATGATTTCCAACAAGTCACTTGTCCGTTTCATTGTACCTGAAAACGGAGTCTTAGTCATCCTGCCCATGAGGCATGGCTCGCATGTGTCAAGTGATTCAAAATCAAGTGACTCCAAACATCCATCGACATGGAGTTTCTTCATGCATCTTACGCCAATATGACCTAAGCGGCAGTGCCACAAGAAAGTGGTACTATCATTATTAACTCTACATCTTTTGGCGTGAACATGTGCATTACCACGACCGAGATTCAATGAACCATTCACATAGGGTGCATGACCATGAAAGTTATCATTCATGTAAACAGAATAACCATTATTCTCTAACTTAAATGAATGACCGTATTGCAATGAACATAATCTAATCATATTCATGCTCAACGTAGACACCTAATAACATTTATCTAGGTTCAATACTAATCCCGAAGGCAGATGGAGCGTGCGATGGTGATCTCATCAACTTTGGAGACACTTCCAACACACATCGTCACCTCGCACTTAGCCAGTCTCCGTTCAGTCCGTAGCTTTTGCTTCAAGTCACCAATAATAGTAACTGAACCGGTACCCAATACCCAGGTGCTACTAGGAGTACTAGTGAGGTACACATTAATAACACGTATATACTTTGTTGAAGTTGCCAGCCTTCTTATCTACCATGCATTTGGGGTAATTCCGCTACCAGTGACCGTTCCCCTTACAATAGAAGCACTCAGTCTCGGGTTTGGGTTCAACCTTGGGTTCCTTCACTGGAGCGGCAACTGGTTTGCCATCCATGAAGTTTCCCTTTTAGCCCTTGCCCTTCTTGAAACCAGTGGTCTTGTTAAACCATCAACACTTGATGCTCCTTCTTAGTTTCTACCTTTTGCGGTCTTAAGCACCGCGAACAGCTCCGAGATCAACTCCATCCCTTGCATGTCATAGTTCATCACGAAGATCTAGTAGCTTAGTGATAGTGGCTAGAGAACTCTATCAATCACTATCTTATCTGGAAGTTTAACTCCCACTTGATTTAAGTGATTGTAGCACCCAGACATTCTGAGCACATGCTCACTAGCTGAGCTATTCTCCTCCATCTTGTTGGCAAAAGAACTTGTCAGAGGTCTCACACCTCTCAACACGGGCATGAGCCTGAAATCCCAAATTCAGCTCTTGGAACATCTCATATGTTCTATGGCGTTCAAAACGTCATTGGAATCCCGATTCTAAGCCGTAAAGTATGGTGCACTAAACTATCAAGTAGTCATCAGGATGTGTCTGTCAGGTGTTCACAACATCCACAGACGACGTTGTAGGGGTTTGCACATCGAGCGGTGCATCAAAGACGTAAGCCTTCTGTGTAGTAGTGAGGACACTCCTCGGACTACGGACCTAGTCCGCATCATTTCTTACAATATCTTTCAACTTAATATTTCTCTAGGAACGTATTGAAACAAGGAGCTACAACGTGAGCTATTTATCTACAACATATTTGCAAAGACAATTTAGACTATGTTCATGATAATTAAGTTCATTTAATCAAATTATTTAATGAACTCCACTTAGATAGACATCCCTCTAGTCATCTAAGTGAAACATGATCCGAGTCAACTAGGCCGTGTCCGATCATCACGTGAGACGGACTAGTCAACATCGGTGAACATCTTCATGTTGATCATATCTTCTATACGACTCATGCTCGACCTTTCGGTCTTCCGTGTTCCGAGGCCATGTCCGTACATGCTAGGCTCGTCAAGTCAACCTAAGTGTATTGCGTGTGTAAATCTGGCTTACACCCGTTGTATTCGAACGTTAGAATCTATCACACCCGATCATCACGTGGTGCTTCGAAACAACGAACCTTCGCAACGGTGCACAGTTAGGGGGAACACTTTCTTGAAATTATTACGAGGGATCATCTTATTTCAGCTACCGTCGTTCTAAGCAAATAAGATGTAAAACATGATAAACATCACATGCAATCAAATAGTGACACGATATGGCCAATATCATTTTTCTCCTTTTGATCTCCATCTTCGGGGCTCCATGATCATCGTTGTCACCGGCATGACACCATGATCTCCATCATCATGATCTCCATCATCGTGTCTTCTTGAAGTTGTCTTGTCATCTATTACTTCTACTACTATGGCTAACGCTTTAGCAATAAAGTAAAGTAATTACATGACGTTTATGTTGACACGCGGGTCATAAATAAATTGAGACAACTCCTATGGCTCCTGCCGGTTGTCATACTCATCGACATGCAAGTCGTGATTCCTATTACAAGAACATGATCAATCTCATACATCACATATATCATTCATCACATCCTTTTGGCCATATCACATCACAAGGCATATGCTGCAAAAACAAGTTAGACGTCCTCTAATTGTTGTTGCAAGTTTTTACGTGGCTGCTATAGGTTTCTAGCAAGAACGTTTCTTACCTACGTGAAAACCACAACGTGATATGCCAATTTCTATTTACCCTTCATAAGGACCCTTTTCATCGAATCCGATCCGACTAAGTGGGAGCGACAGACACCCGCTAGCCACCTTATGCAACTAGTGCATGTCAGTCGGTGGAACAAGTCTCATGTAAGAGTACGTGTAAGGTCTATCCGGGCGGCTTCATCCCACGATGCCGCCGAATCAAGATAAGACCAGTAACGGCAAGTAAATTGACAATATCGACGCCCACAACTGCTTTGTGTTCTACTCGTGCATAGAAACTACGCATAGACCTAGCTCTGATACCAGTGTTGGGGATCGTAGCAGAAATTCAAAAAAATTCTACGCATCACCAAGATCAATCTATGGAGTAATCTAGCAACGAGGGGAAGGAGAGTGCATCTACATACCCTTGTAGATCGCTAAGCAGAAGCGTTCAAGTGAACGGGGTCGATGAAGTCGTACTCGTCGTGATCCAAATCACCGACGATCCTAGCACCGAACGGACGGCACCTCCGCGTTCAACACACGTACGGTTGGGAGACGTCTCCTCCTTCTTGATCCAGCAAGGGGAGAGGAGAAGTTGAGGGAGAACTCTAGCAGCACGACGGCATGGTGGCTGTGGAGCTCGTGGTTCTCCAGCAGGGCTTCGCCAAGCACTATGGAGGAGGAGGAGGTGTAGGAGGAGGGAGGGCTGCGCCAGGGAAGAGGTCACGACTGCCCTCCCACCCCTCCACTATATATAGGGGCAAGGGGAGAGGGGGAGGCGCCCTAGGGTTTCCCCTAGGGGGCGGCGGCTAGGCAGATTAGATCTCCCTAGGGAAAATCCTAGCGAGACTTGCCCCCCAAGCCAAGCAGGTGGAGGCTTGCCTCCCAAGCCAGGTGGAGGCGCCCCAACCCCCAAGTAACGTGGGAAAGGGTGTGGGGGCGCACCACCCCTTAGTGGGCTGGTTTGGCCCTTCCCCTTTGGCCCATGAGGCCCTCCCACACTTGCCGGGGCTCCCGAAACACCTTTCGGTCATGCTGGCCATAGCCTGATACCCCCGGAACACTTCCGGACTCCAATAACCTTCGTCCAATATACCAATCTTCACCTCCGGACCATTCCGGAGCTCCTCGTCATGTCCAGGATCTCATCCGGGACTCCGAACAACCTTCGGTAACCACATACTATTTCCCATAACAACTCTAGCGTCACCGAACCTTAAGTGTGTAGACCCTACGGGTTCGGGAACTATGCAGACAGGACCGAGACAACTCTCCCGCCAATAACCAACAGCGGGATCTGGATACCCATGTTGGCTCCCACATGTTCCACGATGATCGCATCGGATGAACCACGATGTCGAGGATTCAATCAATCCCGTATACAATTCCCTTTGTCCAGCGGTATTGTACTTGCCCAAGATTCGATCGTCGGTATCCCGATACCTTGTTCAATCTCGTTACCGGCAAGTCTCTTTACTCGTTCTGTAACACATCATCCCATGATCAACTCCTTGGTCACATTGTGCACATTATGATGATGTCCTACCGAGTGGGCCCAAAGATACCTCTCCGTTTACACGGAGTGACAAATCCCAGTCTCGATTCGTGCCAACCCAACAGACACTTTCGGAGATACCTGTAGTGAACCTTTATAGCCACCCATTTACGTTGTGACGTTTGGCACACCCAAAGCACTCATACGGTATCCGGGAGTTGCACAATCTCATGGTCTAAGGAAATGATACTTGACATTAGAAAAGCTTTAGCATACGAACTACACGATCTTTGTGCTAGGCTTAGGATTGGGTCTTGTCCATCACATCATTCTCCTAATGATGTGATCCCGTTATCAACGACATCCAATGTCCATGGTCAGGAAACCGTAACCATCTATTGATCAACGAGCTAGTCAACTAGAGGCTTACTAGGGACATGGTGTTGTCTATGTATCCACACATGTATCTGAGTTTCCTATCAATACAATTCTAGCATGGATAATAAACGATTATCATGAACAAGGAAATATAATAATAAACAATTTATTATTGCCTCTAGGGCATATTTCCAACAGTCAGGTGGTTTTTGGTGATGTTAATTTTACATCCATTTCATCTATTGGAGATGCTATTAGAATCCCACTTGAGATTGACGATGTCTGTCTTGTGCTGCTTCAGCCTTGATGTCTTACGGCTCACCGGAGCTGCTCCAATGACAGAACGATCCATCACAATAGAGCAGTGCCCTGGACACCGTCTACAGATTCCTCAGATCTTCCTCCACACCTCCGACAGCCACCTCTGCCTCAACTGCTTCAGCGACCAACCCAATGATGCTGAGGTCGACACGGCTACGGCAAAGAGGTTGTACATTTGTTGCATCACTTATTACTATACATTCACATCAATCCATTAGGGTTATTTTGGTTTGATGGAAAAACGTCAATCCACTGGTTGTTACCATCACTCTAAATTCCTGCATTCTCTCCTTACATAATCTCACCATATTTTTTTCGTATGCATGTCAGATATTGTACACAATCATGCTGAAAATGTAGAGAAAAAGAGAAGAGTTTTGCCCGGCAATACAATGTCATGCAGACATCGCTCCATGGTGGGTTCAATGGCAAACCCTCCCCACCCCTCTCCAGATTGTAATCCAGAGGAAGATATCTATTCTGAGGCGGATTAAGTCGCCGCTGACCACTCCTATTTACCCCCAAGGTGTTTGCTCTACCTTGGCATGATGATGTTAGTCATATCATGCATATGTTGCCTTGCAGTGCCTACTTTTGACATCATATATATGTCATCTGCTTAGTTTAGACATGTTCTATAATGCCACCTGTTTAGTTTCTATATCATATATGGGAATTATGCAGTCTCATGTCTTTTGGCCAGCCATAATATATGTGAAATGTGCAATGCCATCCTGTTTAACCAGGCATTATATATTTGAATGATATCTTTCCCATCCTTTTCTTCATTACATTTCCATTTGTCGACAATGTTTGTACATTAAACTACTCTTCCTGTGAATCAGCCATTTGGGTGGGAGATGGAAAAATCTGGAGTGAAAACAAGGCCTTCAGAGCAGACAGTGCTGCCTGTCGAAGCAGATCTCTTGTTCGGTCCCGATAGCTCCTCAGAGATGGATTCAGAGACAGATGACCAGTCCTATTCCCCCACTGACGTGTATGCTCTAACTTGGCACGGTTATACTGCTCATATCATGCATACGGTGTCTTGCATTGCATAGTTTAGACATCATATACACAATATTCAACACCATGTTCTTAGTTCATACATCATAACGAATGCCCTCTGTTTAGCATATAAATCACATATGTGAATTAAATGATGCGATCCTAATTACTTAGATAACATGTAGGTGAATTATGTCATGCGATCCTGTTTATTTATTCATCATATATTTGAATTATGTTATGCTATGCTATCCAGTTTAGATAGACATCATATATGTGAAATTATGTCATGTTATCCGTTTTAGTTAAACAATATACATGTCAACTATTTCATGCCCTCTTTTTTCCACACTATATATTGCATCTGTCTCTCATGCAATGTCTGTACATTCAACTATGTTTCCTGTTTATCAACCATTTGAATTGGAGCGGGTGATGCCAGTATCTAGCGGACTAAAAACACGGTCTTCAAATAAAATAGTGCTACCTCTTGGTGGAGATAGCACCCCAGTTGTACATGCACAAGAACCAGCCCTACCACACATAACCCAAACTCTCGCAGATTTACCCCTACTGCGATGGACAGAGAACCAGCTTCACCCAATCTAACCCCAGCCGATAGTAACCCAGTTCCTGTTGACACAGCACCATCTCCACCATAGAGCTCCCAAACAAGAGAAGTTAGTAAGGCAGCTCCAGTGCCCAAAGGGCCAGTACTATCACGGCGAACCCCAACTCCACCAATTAGTACGCCTATTCCTGTGGAGGAAGCACAACCAGCTAGTCGTAGTTTAGCATCTATCGCATTTGATGTTGTTAAATCATATGTGTGTATCTTCCCATCTTGGAAATATTATACTGAAGATGAAGGAAAATGCCAGTTGTAGGTGTTTGTCCAGGAGTTATGTGTAAGTAATGTTATTCATGGCAATTACTTTGCTTCGTCCCATACATCCTACCTCCATGATGGTTATAATACAGCAAATTTTCCCATTTTTCTCTATAGAGAAGGACCGATTTGGAAACTCAGGATGAGGTAACCTGTGATAATACCTCTTCAAGAATGCTTGGTGGCAGTATTGGAATTACCTGAAGAATACATACTTCACCGGCAAAGAAACTCATCAAATTCCCTTACGTTCTCCTGAGACACATTTACTAGACGATGACTGGGAACGCCTTGTTCTGTACTGGTCCCGAACCAAGAATGTGGTAAGGT
Organism: Triticum aestivum; assembly: GCF_018294505.1. Lineage (NCBI taxonomy): Eukaryota > Viridiplantae > Streptophyta > Magnoliopsida > Poales > Poaceae > Triticum > Triticum aestivum. Next base: position 443,674,860 of record NC_057800.1, on the reverse strand, counting down.
CTATGAGCTCATTTTCTATTTTTAAGTATTATATTCTTGTGTCTTATTGTACTCTGTTCATGTAGAACAAGTGCCTAAACCCGAAGAACAACTGTTCTAATTTAAGATTCCATTGCTATCATAGTTCAAAAAAGCGTTAGGCGTTAATTGTGCGTTTTGCCACCGCCTTGCGCTTTACTGACCAAAGCGCATGCTTATGCGCAGTTATGCACAGATTATGCGTAGTTATGCGCAATGCATTTTGCCAACGCCTAGAGCCTAGGCACGCTTAAGCGCTCGCTTAGGCACACCTTTTTTTAACTATGATTGCTTTGCTCTTGTATCACTGTATTTACTCACACAAACTTATTTTTAAATTGAAGGATCCAATCGAAACTCCAATGGCACAGCAGGTATGTTCACGCATGTTTCTTTAACAGGTTTGCTCTTATCAATAGCTCTGATGATTTCAATTTCAATTGTGTATACAGTTGACTTTCATATCATGCACATTACTAGCATCACAACAGAGCCAATAGTGTTGTTGTACATGTAGACCCATGGTACCCATCTGAAATCTTGTCGTGTCGTGTAGTTTCCCACGCTTTGTATTCTTTCACTGCTGCTTTGTCTTGAACTGATATGATTTGAACCGTGTCTCTATTTTGATTTGGCAAGACAATGCAGTGACCATAGGACATAGATATATGTTTGTTTGATGCTTTTATTATGTACTAGTACTTGGCAATAGAAGACTTGGTAGTTTAATCATGTCCACCTTACTAATGAACTGGTTCACCGAAATGAGTTTCATATACTAGTACATGCTAAACTTGTTATGTGTCAGCTTGTTTCTTCTTTCATAATGCTGACAGAATATTGGGGAAGAGTGCCTTATTAAGCAATGGTAAAGGAAGTAATGCAGATAAGGTTCAGGATAGTGACACATCCTTGTTGGTCTCCAACAAAGCTGATAAAACAGCTAAGGAAGACTATCTTGAAGACAGCGAGACAACCCCAAAGTCCTGTCTTGGTTTAGTGTTCGAGTTACTGGCCACTACCGCTTGCACAAGCTATTCAAACTCACTGTCTGAATCATTTCGGTTTCTTGAGTCTCAACTACAAGCTGAAAGCCATCGATCAGCTGTGATGCGACAAGAAGCGGAAGGACTGCGGAAGTCCCTAGAGCATTCAGATGCATACTTTCTGGTGCAACAACAAGTGATGGAGGATTTTAGCGCCAAACAGGACAAAGCTAATGAGCTTGCTAAGCTTATTGCCAGCATGGTGGATACCCAGGATAACATTTCTTGAGCTCTTCTGAAGTTGTTTCAGTTATCCTCTTGTTTTGCTGTCGCGTTTATTTGCACCGGTGGCCAATTTTGACGGCCAGTGTATGTAATGTGCTGCTTTGTTCCCTATATTTGCACTGGTGGCGAACTTTGATGCCCAGTGGATGTAATATGTGTAATAGCGGTAATAGGCTAGTGTTAATTGCTTGCTTATTTATTTCCTTATTGTCTTGTTTAGTTGTTTGCTTGTAGTCAGTGCAGTTCTTTTTCTGTTTTTTTCTAGTGGCCACAATAGCCTATTTTTGTTAACTAGGCCAAAATAATCATGGCAACACACGGATTGTTGTAACCATGGGCCTCCTGCAGGCCGTAGGATCCATCGGCCTTGTATACGGGCCTTAGGGTCCATGGGCCTTCTACAGGCCGTAGGGTCCATGGACCTTCTACGGGGCATACGATCCATGGGCCTTCTACGGGCCGTACTATCCATGGGCCTCATACAGGCCGTAGGATCCATGGGCCTTCTACGGGGCATATCATCATTTCGTCAATCATGGGCCGTACTATTCATGGACCATAACGGGTCGTTAATAGGCCGTATTTGATAACTCTATGAAAATAGCCCAATGGGTTTTTTTGACATGAAAACGGCCCAACGTATTAACGGTCCGCAAACGGGCCGACTGTAACGACGGGCTTAATTTGGCCCACAAGCAGAAAATGACAGTAACAGGCCGTATGTAACCGAATGCTGCAAATGAGCCCAAGAATCAATGGGCCCTGAGAAGGCCGAAAGATAACTTGGGCTGGAAACGGCCCAATGGAATAACGGGCCATTAATGGGTATAAAGTGATACACTGTTCATTACGGGCCAGTTTCACCACGGGCCGATAATGGCCAAGAGTTACAAAGGTCCTCATACGGGCCGAAAGAAGTCATGGGGCACACATGGGCCGGAAGTTAAAACGGGTTGAATCATATTGGACGGCCCAGATGACGCTACTGGCCTAATTCGGATAGGGCATAACGGGCCCTGGGTTAGCGGGTTGTAAATGGGCTATATGCGAATAGGCCATTAACAGGTTTTCCGTGGGCCGGTGTGCCACCTTTTGACCAAGTCAAACGGGCCGGCCTTTTCACGGGAATGGGCCTCTGTTGGGCCTTGCCACGTGTCACCGTATCATAGGCGCCTTTGGTCCAATGAGCGGATGACATCTGTCCCAATGGTGAGCCAACACGTGTTTCCTCTAGCCAATGATGATTTTACACATGGAAAATCCCCATTGGTCGGGGCTGTCAACGGGTTATCAGATCCAAACCCGAACCAATAGCTTAACGGCATTCCGTTACGGTGGATGCCACGTGTCGGTCACCCTTGACGAAAGCACTTCTGTGATGCGTGATTTATCATCATGGAAGTGGACACTTCCATGATGATAATTTTGGTAATGTCATGGAATAGTTCTTCGACAGCACCGATATGACTATCTTGATTCTGTCATAAAATCGTCATGGATGTACATGCATGACAAAAAACGCGACCTCCTATGACAAACACGTATCATCACGGAAGTGTATTGTTTTTTGTAGTGTTGGGCGCACCCCTTGTGGCCGGCCGGCCTCCTCCTCCCCTCCTTTATATACGAGGGAGGGGGCACTGAGGGAGTCCTGGATTAGGGGGTCTCCGGACAGCCGGACTATATCCTTTGGCCGGACTGTTGGACTATGAAGATACAAGATTAAATACTTCGTCCCGTGTTCGGATGGGACTCTGCTTGGCGTGGAAGGCAAGCTAGGCAATACGGATATGTAGATCTCCTCCCTTGTAACCGACTCTGTGTAACCCTATCCCCCTCCGGTGTCTATATAAACCGGAGGGTTTAGTCCGTAGGACAACATACAATCATATCATAGGCTAGCTTCTAGGGTTTAGCCTCTATGATCTCGTGGTGGATCAACTCTTGTAATACTCATATCATCAAGAACAATCAAGCAGGACGTAGGGTATTACCTCCATCAAGAGGGCCCGAACCTGGGTAAACATCGTGTCCCCTGCCTCCTGTTACCATCCGCCTTAGACGCACAGTTCGGGACCCCCTACCCGAGATCCTTCGGTTTTGACACCGACATTGGTGCTTTCATTGAGAGTTCCACTGTGCCGTCACCGTAAGGCTCGATGGCTCCTTCGATCATAGGTAACGATGCGGTCCAAGGTGAGGTTTTCCTCCCCGGACAGATCTTCGTATTCTATAGCTTCGCACTGCGGGCCAATTTGCTTGGCCATCTAGAGTAGATCGAGAGCTACGCCCCTGGCCATCAGGTCAGGTTTGGAAACTTAAACTACATTGCCGACATCCGTGGAGATTTGATCTTCGACCGATTCGAGCCAATGTCAGGTGCACCGCAAAGTCACGACGAGCATGACGTAACTCTGCCATCGGACAATATTCAAGAAATCGCATCTGCAACTACTCCGACCGTCAATACGGAGCAAATCACGCCATCCGAGAGCGGAGGGATAGATCCCGCCATGGAGGCCGCATTCTTAGTGGCGATAGAGCTGGATACTGACTTCACCCCTTACGAGAGCCGTGTCGCCGAACCACTGGATTCACCTCCGGCCACGGACTCCGAGCCGCTTACATCCGTGCCCGTCGAATCTGACTGGGCGCCGATCATGGAGTTCACCTCCGTGTATATCTTTCAGCACTCGCCCTTCGGCGATGTGTTAAATTCATTAATGTCTCTCTCCCTATCAGGAGAACCTTGGCCGAACTATGTCCGGCTAGAATGGGATGCGGACGACAAAGAAATTCGCTGCCCACCCACCACCCACTTAGTAGCCACTGTCGATGATTTTACCGACATGCTCGACTTCGATTCTGAAGACATCAACGGTATGGACGACGATGCAGGAGACGAGCAGGAACCACTGCCCACAGGGCGCTGGACCACTACCTCATCATACGACATATACATGGTGGACACCCCTAAAGAAGGCAATGGCGATGAGACAGCGGAGGATGACCCCTCCAAGAAGCAACACAAGCGCCGACGTCAACGGTGCCGCTCTATGTCCCGCCATAGAAAAAGTAGTGATACCGGCACATGAGATAATAACACTCCGGATAGTGCCCGAAGACAACCACAATCCCCTCCAGCACGATGTAGAGCTGGAGGATGAACAAGCTAGCCCTCCAGAGCAGGCAACAGATGGAGAACCGGAGGAGGACAATTACATGCCTCTCTCCGAATTCGAGGCGAGCCTCGGCGACGAAGAATTTATCGTGCCTGAGGACCCTGTTGAGAAGGAGCGCTTCAAGCGCCAGCTTATATCCATAGTAAATAGCCTAAAGAAAAAGCAGCAACAGCTTCAAGCTGATCAAGACTTGCTAGCAGACAGATGGCCTTGCGGCCGAGGAATATGAACTCAAGCGCCCCTCCAAGAGTTACCCAAAACGCAGGTTGCTACCTCACCTCGAGGAGGAAGCATTGAAACCTCATTCACTAGTGTACGATGCGGCTGACTGGCCACTGCGTGGCCGATTCAGGGAGGCGTCTCAGCCTGAAGTTCAGCCTGCACCCCGCCGCCACTCAGTTAAATATACCAAGGCCCGGGGCAACACACGGGACCTGCGATACGTATTGGACAGTAAGGCAAAACTTGCAAGGTCAATATACGGGTCACGGGCACGCGCGCCAACACAGGACAATGATCGTCACACCGGATACACCAAAAGAAAATCCGGCCGGGCCGAATACAGCAGACAAGACTCATATGAACTGCGTCGTGACATAGCCCGGCATAGAGGTGCCGCACACCCCCTATGCTTCACTAATGAAGTTATGGATCATGCATTCCCAGAGGGTTTTAAACCCGTAAATATCAAATCGTACGATGGTACAACAGATCCCGCTGTATGGATCGAGGATTTCCTCCTTCACATCCACATGGCTCGCGGTGATGATCTACATGGCATCAAGTACCTCCCACTAAAACTCAAAGGACCAGCTCGGCATTGGCTGAATAGCTTGCCAGCAGACTCCGTCGGCAGTTGGGAGGATTTGGAAGACGCATTCCTTGATAACTTCCAGGGTAGTTATGTGCGACCATCGGATGCTGATGACTTGAGCCATATAACTCAGCACCCTGGGGAATCGGCTAGGCAATTCTAGACACGATTCCTAACAAAGAAAAACCAAATTGTTGATCGTCCGGATGCAGAGGCCTTGCGGCATTCAAGCATAACATCCGCGACGAGTGGCTCGCCCGGCACCTCGGCCAAGAGAAGGCAAAGTCTATGGCAGCCCTCACGACACTCATGACCCGCTTTTGCGCGGGCGAGGATAGCTGGCTGGCTCGCAGCAACAACACATCCAGGAATCGGGGCACTCCGGATAACAAAGATGCCAACGGCAAACCACGATGCAACAAACACAAGCGCCGCAAGTATGGTGATAAAACCAATAATAGGACAGTTAATGCCGGGTTCAGGGTCTCAAAGCCAGGTCAGCGGAAAGGGCTGCCCAAAAATACAAATCCGGGTCCATCCAGTCTGGACTGCATACTCGCTTGCCAATGCCAAATTCATGGCACCCCAGAAACGCCAGCCACCCATACCAACAGAGAATGTTGGGTCTTCAAACAAGCCGGTAGGGCAGACGCCAAACACGAAGAGGGGTCTCAAAGCGACGATAGCGACGAAGATCCCATATTTCCGAACACAGGAGGGCAAAAGAAATCCCCCCCGCATACTCAATCGGTGAATGTGGTAAATACCACCCAAAATGGCCCACTTGGACAAGATATACACCCTTAAGTATGGCGGCTCAACGGAACTCGCCGTCCCACAATATAAGCTAGGGCCGGTCACCTTCAACCGCACGGATCGTCCGGTCAATGCCAACCGGGGCAATCGAGCCGCACTAATCCTCGACCCAATAGTAAACGGGTTCCACCTCACTCGAGTCCTTATGGACGGAGGTAGCAGCTTAAATCTGCTTTACCAGGATATAGTGCGCAAGATGGGCATCGATCAGTCAGCGATCAACCCCACGAAGGCCACTTTCAGAGGCATCATACCAGGTATGGAGGTCAGCTGTACAGGCTCCATTTCCCTCGAGGTAATCTCCGGATCACCAAATAATTACCATACCGAAGAGTTAATCTTCGAAATCGCCCCTTTCCGCAGTGACTATCAAGCACTGCTCGGCCGAACCGCGTTCGCTCGATTCAACGTGGTGCCACATTATGCCTACCGTATACTCAAAATGCCCGGTCCACGCGGAGTCATCACGGTTCATGGCAAGGCCAATTTTTTTGTCAACAAATACATCACTGCCTTAGCAGCAGGAACATCGAGCAGCACCTGGCAGCCAAACCTCGTGTCGACACCTAGGCTCCCGGACACCGTCAAGGGGCTCTGAACTACTTTGTGAAAGGATACTCCGGCTCGTCCAGGGTTCAATTAAACACTCCGGCAAAGGCCACGACAGGCCGAACTCAGCGGCTCAACCGCCCCCAGCACACAAACATTTCTTATATTTCCTTCACAGGTTCAACTTTGCACCGACCAGGACAGACTCCACAGAGGCAGCTCGAACGCATCTGGGGATCCTTAGACATTCCCCGCAGCGACCGTCCAGCTACAATATGGACCCGCACTCAACCTCTTCCCCCTGGTCACAGCAGGTTCTGCTATCACAACTCCTTTTTTATCACATTACTTGTACCATATGCATAGACGTATTATTTATACAAGATGTGGATTCATATGATGTTTACCTGCTGGTTATTTCTTATCGAAATCATTTCGTAAATGGCATCCGTACACAGCAGTATGCCCTAAATATGCTAGGGGCTTCGTCTTCCCCGTAACACGGCATTAAAAGTCCGAACACCTTCACGGAAGTTCGGCACCCCGAACTTATAGCATTATATGCATCAGCTCCAAATCATGTCTTGGGTCAATAGTTGGGTTTGCCCGGCTCCTATGTTTTGGTACCTTACATTCCGCTATATCGGCTAAGGTAGCACTGGGAGAACTACTGCGATTCTGTCCCGGTTCTTCCGGATGAGCACCTCAGTAGAGAAAAGCCGAAAACTGACTGTCATAATACGGCGAGAGCTGGTCAGCTGTTCGAGCGGTCACAATTTCTTTAAGGATTTCTCCCGCACAATGCCATAACCAATGCAGCGTGCGATGGATCGGCCTTTTTCTTCGATCAGGCGCTTATAGAGCCCCTAGTACGGTCTTCCGAACACAAGGGGCTGCGCCGACCATACTAAAGCTCCTCTGGCTAAGTGAGAGTGATAAAGCCCTATAGTCCGATTGCCTGGTTCGTTGTGCTGAGCACCTACCTTGGGGGACGCAAAACTAGGATAAAGAGTGCTCAGGTTTATCCCGAACACCCCCGTACTTCTTACGTGGGGCAGAAGCCGACGACTGGCCAACTCTCAGCCTTAATATACAAACGGCCGCATAGGAGGGTAAACTTTTATATAACAGGTGACATATCAATGACCTTGTTTAAACATTACAATGGACAACATAATCCGCATTCAAGGAAATATAATGTCCTTGGCACATAGCTCCACCGCAAGGTAGGATCCTTTCAGGACAGTCTTATAATATGATTCGGGCTTGCGGTGCTCCTTCCCCTCCAGCGGTCCTTCGGTCACTAGCTTTTCGGCATCCATCTTCCCCCAGTGCACCTTTGCAAGGGCGAAGGCCATTCGTGCTCCTTCTATACAGACCGACCGCTTGATGACATCAAGTCGAGGGCAAGCGCTTATAAGCCACCTTACGAGCCCGAAGTAGCTGCTTGGAATCGGTTCGGCAGGCCATGGCCGGATAACCGCATCTTTCATGGCTAGTTCCGTCACCTTATGCAGTTCGATCAGCTGTTTCAGTTGATCGGGAAAAGGCACCGGATAATTCGGTGCCAAATACTGAGACCAAAAAAGCTTATTGGCAGTGTTCCTTCCTTCGGCTAAGTAGAAGTGAGCGGCATCTGATATATTGTGCGGTAGCTCGGCAAATACACCTAAGAAGTCCAGATTCACAATTAAAAACATAGTTTTCCCTTAAAATATTTTCTTTACATGGGAAAAGCTTACCTGCCGCAATCATCCTCGCCTCTTGGATCCCCTGCAGCACGCTTTGGGTTTCCCCCTGGGAGTCGCTCATGGCTTGGCGCGCCTTGGTGAGCTCGGACTCTTTCTCTGTTAAACTATGCTCCAAGGCCTCGCATTTACTTATGGCCTCTTGCAGCACCTGCTCAGCTTTAATAACTCTGGCTTCGTGTTTCTCACGAAGAGCCCACTCCGTGACCACCTTTTTCTCAGCCTCGGCAACGGCCCCTTTGAGGGCCTCGACTTCGGTCATAACTCCTAGCACAAATTATGTGGCTTACTCCATATTAAACATTTATCTCACAATAAATGCACATAATACTGGTGTGTACCCTGTTTATCCCTCAACTGCATTTGCAATCAGCCAATTTCTTCTCTGGCCCGCTCCAGACTTTGATTCAGTCCGGTGATCTCCGCAGTGTGAGAGGCAGCAGCCGCCACAGGTATCTTCTTGAAACAGGAGAGAAATCAATGTCATTTAGTGAGTCTTCCTGAGATCATGAATTTGATCCCCTGTCCGGTTCTTTCTTTCACCGAACAGTGTATCAGGGGCTACTATCTATACTATGACACTCTTCGATAACTCATAAAACATGCCTCGAAGCCTTTTATAAGATTGATACAGGCTTCGTTCAGTCCACTCTCGGTCAACTGAATTTTCTCAATCACCGCACCCATGAGGGCACGGTGTTCATCAACGATGGAGGCATATTGTAGCGCCACCAACAAAGCATCTGACACTTCTGGATGGGCAGAAGTTGCCGGTGGAATCTTTTTCCCCACGTCTTCGGCCCCTGCGGTTCGACCTCTAGGCGCCGCCTTCACGGTTTTTTCCTTTTCTCCTGGGCCGGGGTCCTTTTGGGACGAGGCCTCGGTGTTTGGCACTTGCTTGGAGGAAGGGTCCTTCGGGGACGTCCCGCTCTCCATAGCGTTTGAGCTCAGCAGGTCCTCCGATGAGGATTGTTCGGTACGGGACCTCGCCGGACTACAAGAAATATATGGCTTAGGTTAAAATACTAAGCCACGATGAGTCCGGATGCTTAAACGTATTCGGATTTTATATACTCACGAGTTAACCAGGGGTTGGGCCCTGGGATCCCATGCCAGGCCGCTGTCGACGGTGGTAAGAGACTCTTCTTGACGAGGAATCTTTCCTCTTTCGGGTAGTTCGGCCTCCAAGGATGCGGAGGCCATCCACTTCCTTCTTCCCTCCCTAGGGGATTCATCTTCCTCCTCCTATTCGTCCTCTTCATAGGCGGAAGGGGCATCAGAGCCTTCGGGCATTGTGCCCGAAGTACCGCGACGACGAAGGCCGCCCCGGGTCTTTTTAGCCTCCTTCTCGGCTGTCTTCTTCGGCACCTTGTAAGGCACCGGGACCAGCATCTTCGTCAGAAGTGGGATGGACGGGTCTTCGGGCAGCGGGGCTGGACAATAGATATGCTCCGCCTTCTTCGCCCAGCTCTGGGAAAGTTGAATGAACACGTGTTAAGCGCTTCCTTTGGTTCAGGCGGATGGAAAGGTTTGATAAACTCACCGAACTTGTAGGACGGGACAGTTGGCACCCGCGGTCTTCGGCGGAGTCCGGCCATGATTTGGTGGACTTAAAAAGCACCTTTCAAATGTCCTCGTGCAAAGAGCTAAAGAGCCTTCTCAAGGTTTGGTGCCTGGCTGGATCAAACTCCCATAGATTGCAAGCCCGGTGTTGACAAGGCAGTATCCAGCAGACTAACATCACCTGGACTACGTCGATGAGTTCAATGCTCTTATCTCCCATATCTTTAACGCGCGTCTGGAGCACCGACAGTTCCTCAGACGAGGACCAATCCAGTCCTTTCTTGACCTAGGACGTAAGCCGCAGAGGGGCGCCGGATCGAAACTCGGGAGAAGCGGCATGTTCCTTACCGCTCTGCTCAGTGATGTAAAACCACTATTGTTGCCACTCCTTGACAGAATCATTGAAGGTTCCCGTTGGCCATATGTCGTTGGCCATCTTGCTCACCATAGCACCCCCGCACATGGCGTGCTCGCCGCCCACCACCTTGGGCTTCACATTAAAGACCTTTAGCCATAAACCGAAGTGTGGCAAAACGCGAAGAAAAGCCTTGCACACGACAATGAATGTCGAGATGTTGAGGAAGGAATTAGGGGACATATTGTGAAGATCGATCCCATAATAGTACATGATACCGCGAACGAATGGGTGAAGGGGAAATCCTAGCCCGCGGACAAAGTGAGGGAGGAATACAACCCTCTCGTGGGGTTCCAGAGTATGGACGATCTGTCCCGCCGTCGGGAGAAGGTGGCTGATTTTCTTGACCAGATACCCGGCCTCCCGAAGCTTTTTGACATCCTTCTCTCGGACGGTAGAGGCCATCCATTTGCCTCCTGCTCCGGATCCAGACATCTTTGGAAGACCTTTTGTGGGTAGAGGAGGTGAATGCTCGCGCGTTGGAGCATGAGCAGAATGGGATGAGTTGGGAAGAAGGTATGGGTGAAGAGGGTGAATTCTTGTCCCTTTATAATGGTGGAAGAGGCGATGCGCCTCCCCCCTCGCCTGGTAAGACCTCTTATTCCCCAAGCACCGTAAGTAATGGCGCGGTTGGGTTACCCACGTCCGTATTGATGAGAATCTCGTAATAAGGGGAACACGATCTCTGCTTTGACAAGACATGTCAAGAAAACCGCCTCGCGATATGTGCGGTGCTGGTTGAGAAAAACGGTTCGAATAATGACCGGGCCATGGCGTGATGTCATGCTGTCAAAACGTGTCAGCAGAGTAGATTTGTGGAAATATTATTCTCTCTATGGTGGTATGTGGAACTTGTTTTGCAGAGCCGGACACTATCCTTGTGTTCAAAATCTTCCATGGAGTATTCGGAGGAGGAACCCACCTTGCAATGCCGAAGACAATACTGCGGGCTGGACTCATCGTCATTGAAGCCTGGTTCAGGGGCTACTGAGGGAGTCCTGGATTAGGGGGTCTCCGGACAGCCGGACTATATCCTTTGGACGGACTGTTGGACTATTAAGATACAAGATTGAAGACTTCGTCCCATGTCCGGATGGGACTCTCCTTGGCATGGAAGGCAAGCTAGGAAATACAGATATGTAGATCTCCTCCCTTGTAACCGACTCTATGTAACCCTAGCCTCCTCCGGTGTCTATATAAACTGGAGGGTTTAGTCCATAGGACAACATACAATCATACCATAGGCTAGCTTCTAGGGTTTAGCCTCTACGATCTCGTGGTAGATCAACTCTTGTAATACTCATATCATCAAGAACAATCAAGCAGGACATAGGGTATTACCTCCATCAAGAGGGCCCGAACCTGGGTAAACATCGTGTCCCCTGCCTCCTATTACCATCCGCCTTAGACGCACAGTTCAGGACCCCCTACCCGAGATCCGCCGGTTTTGACACCGACAGGCACCCCATAGAAACACAAGTTGATCTTTTAGCCGTGTGCAGTGCCCCCCTCCACAGATACACACCTCGGTCATATCGTTGTAGTGCTTAGGCGAAGCTCTGCGTCGGTAACTTCATCATCACCATCACCACGCCGTCGTGCTGACGGAACTCACCCTCGGCCTCAGTTGGATCAAGAGTACGAGGGATGTCACCGAGCTGAACGTGTGCTGATCGCGGAGGTGCCGTGCGTTCGGTACTTGGATCGGTTGGATCGTGAAGACGTTTGACTACATTAACCGCATTACTAAACGCTTCCACTTTCGGTCTACGAGGGTACATAGACACACTCTCCCCTCTCATTGATATGCATCTCCTAGATGGATCTTGCGTGATCGTAGGTAAATTTTTAGAAATACTGCGTTCCCGAACAAAAACATCGGTTGGGTTAGATGTTATTGCCATGTTCAATCTGGGTTTTGTCTAAATTTGATGAACAATTAATCCTTTGGCTTTTGTACCATTTTGTAAGCTTGAGTTAGATGTTGCCATTTTCAACTCGGGTCTGACTGTCATATTTTCTTTGAAACAAGGCAAATGGCTTGCCATTTCCTTTATTAAAAAGAGAAATATTGTAACAACAGGGACCCAGCAGATCGCCCAGTTGTTTTTTAGTTTTAGAGATGGAGCAGGGTATCAACTACGCTGTGCGGGGGCTGTGACCCATTAGCCCAGGCTTTTATTTAAGCATATGACGAGCCCAGATGATATCTTTTTTCTTTTTGAAATGGCTAGCCCAGTTCTATTTCTTGGACAATACCCAACCTAGGCCTACATGCTTTGTTGGGTTCAAAAAAATCTATGATCACACAAGATCTATCTAGGAAATGCATAGCAATGAGATGGCGAGAGTGTGTCTACGTACCCTCATAGACCGAAAGCGGAAGCGTTTAGTAACGCGGTTGATGTAGTCGAACATCTTGACGATCCAACCGATCCTAGCACTGAACGCACGGCACCTCCGTGTTCAGCACACGTTCAGCACAATGACGTCCCTCGAGCTCTTGATCCAGTTGGGGATGAGGGATAGTTCCATCAGCACGACGGCGTGGCGACGGTGATGATGAAGTTACCGGCGCAGGGCTTCATGTAAGCACTACAATGATATGACCGACGTGTAGAACTATGGAGGGGGGCACCGCACACGGCTAAGAGATTGTCCGTTGTGCTACTGGGGTGCCCCTGGCCACGTACATAAGGGAGGGAGGGAGAGAGAAGGTCAGACAGGTTGGGTGCATCATGGGGGAGTCCTACTTGGACTCCTAGTCCAAGTAGGATTCGCCCCCCTCCCCCCGTTTCCTTTCTTCCACCAGAGGGAAAGGAAGGAGGGGAGAAGGAGAAGAAAGGAGGGGGCCGCGGCCCCACCCCTAGCCCCATTCGATTTGAGCAGGGGGAGGCACGCGCCACCTCGTGGCCCTTCTTCCCTCTCTCCACTAAAGCCAATTAAGGCCCATTAACTTCCCCGAGGGGTTCAGGTCACCTCCCGGTACTCCGGGAAAATGCCCGAATGTTTTGGAACCATTCCGATGTCCAAATGCAACCTTCTAATATATGAATCTTTACCTCTCGACCATTTCAAGACTCCTCGCCATGTTCGTGATCTCATCCGGGACTCCAAACAAACTTCAGTCAATAAATCACATAACTCATGATACAAATCATCATCGAACGTTAAGCATGCGGACCCTACGGGTTCGAGAACTATGTAGACATGACTGAGATACATCTTCGGTCAATCACCAATAGCGGAACCTGGATGCTCATATTGGCTCCTACATATTCTACAAAGATCTTTATCGGTCAAACCGCATAACAACATACATTATTCCCTTTTGTCATCGGTATGTTACTTGCCCGAGATTCGATCATCGGTATCATCATACCTAGTTCAATCTCGTTACCGGCAAGTCTCTTTACTCGTTCCGTAATGCATCATCCCATAACGAACTCATTAGTCACATTGCTTGCAAGGCTCATTGTGATGTGCATTACTGAGAGGGCCCAGAGATACCTCTCCGATACACGGAGTGACAAATCCTAATCTTGATCTATGTCAACTCAACAAACACCATCGGAGACACCTGTAGAGCATCTTTATAATCACCGATTTATGTTGTGACGTTTGATAGCACACAAGGAGTTCCTCCGGTATTCGGGAGTTGCATAATCTCATAGTTAGAGGGACATGTATAAGTCATGAAGAAACCAATAGCAATAAAACTAAACGATCATTATGCTAAGCTAACAAATGGGTCTTTTCCATCACATCATTCCCTAATGATGTGATCCCATTCATCAAATGACAACACATGTCTATGGTCAGGAAACTTAACCATCTTTGATTAACGAGCTAGTCTAGTAGAGGCACACTAGGGACATACTGTTTATCTATGTATTCACACATGTACTAAGTTTCCGATTAATACAATTCTAGCATGAATAATAAACATTTATCATGATATAAGGAAATATAAATAACAACTTTATTATTACATCTAGGGCATATTTCCTTTAGTCTCCCACCTGCACTAGAGTCAATAATCTAGATTACATAGTAATGATTCTAACACCCATGGAGTCTTGGTGCTGATCATGTTTTGTTCATGAGAGAGGCTTAGTCAACGGGTCTGCAACATTCAGATCCGTGTGTATCTTGCAAATCTCTATGTCTCCCTCCTTGACTTGATCGCGGATGGAATTGAAGTGTCTCTTGATGTGTTTGGTTCTCTTGTGAAATCTGGATTCCTTCGCCAAGCTAATTGCTCCAGTATCATCACAAAGATTTTCATTGGACCCGATGCACTAGGTATTACAACTAGATCGGATATGAACTCCTTCATCCAGACTCCTTCATTTGTTGCTTCCGAAGCAGCTATGTACTCCGCTTCACACGTAGATCCCACCACGATGCTCTGCTCGGAACTGCACCAACTGACATCTCCACCACTCAATATGAATACGTATCTGGTTTGTGACTTAGAGTCATCCGGATCAGTGTCAAAGCTTGCATCAACGTAACCATTTACGACGAGCTCTATGTCACCTCCATAAACGAGAAACATATCCTTAGTCCTTTTCACGTATTTCAGGATGTTCTTGGCCGTTTTCCAGTGATCGACTCCTGGATTACTTTGGTACCTCCCTACTAAACTTATAGCAAGGCACACATCAGGTCTGGTACACAACATTGCATACATGATAGAACCTATGGCTGAGGCATAGGGAATGACTTTCATTTCTCTCTATCTTCTGCAGTGGTCGGGCATTGAGTCTGACTCAACTTGACACCTTGTAACACAGGCAAGAACCCTTTCTTTGACTGATCCATTTTGAACTTCTTCAAAACTTTATCAAGGTATGTGCTTTGTGAAAGTCCAATTAAGCATCTTGATATATCTCTATAGTTCTTGATGCCCAATATATAAGCAGCTTCACCGAGGTCTTTCATTGAAAAATTCTTATTCAAGTATCCTTTTATGCTATCCAGAAATTTTGTATTATTTCCAATCAACAATATGTCATCCACATATAATATTACAAATGCTACAGAGCTCCCACTCACTTTCTTATAAATACAGGCTTCCCCAAAAGTATGTATAAAACCATATGCTTTGATCACACTATCAAAGCATATATTCCAACTCCGAGAGGCTTGCACCAGTCCATAAATGGATGTTGGAGCTTGCACACTTTGTTAGCACCTTTTGGATCGACAAAACCTTCTGGTTGCATCATATAGAACTCTTCTTTAAAATATCCATTAAGGAATGCAGTTTTGACATCCATGTTCCAAATTTCATAATCATAAAATGCGGCAATTGCTAACATGATTCAGATAGACTTAAGCATCACTACGGGTGAGAAGGTCTCATCGTAGTCAACTCCTTGAACTTGTCGAAAACCTTTTGCAACAAGTCAAGCTTTGTAGACAGTAACATTACCACCAGCGTCAGTCTTCTTCCGGAAGATCCATTTATTCTCTATTGTTTGTCGATCATCGGGTAAGTCAACCAAAGT
Organism: Triticum aestivum; assembly: GCF_018294505.1. Lineage (NCBI taxonomy): Eukaryota > Viridiplantae > Streptophyta > Magnoliopsida > Poales > Poaceae > Triticum > Triticum aestivum. Next base: position 443,658,968 of record NC_057800.1, on the reverse strand, counting down.
CCACACTTTGTTCTCATGGATGGATCCCATCTCAGATTTCATGGCCTCAAGCCATTTCGTGGAATCTGGGATTATCATCGCTTCCTCATAGTTCGTAGGTTCTTCATGGTCAGGTAACATGACCTCCAGAACAGGATTACCGTACCACTCTGGTGCGGATCGTACTCTGGTTAACCTACGAGGTTCGGTATTAACTTGATCAGAAGTTTCATGATCATCATCATTAGCTTCCTCACTAATTGGTGTAGGGATCACTGGAACTAATTTCTGCGATGAACTACTTTCCAATTCGGGAGAAGGTACAATTACCTCATCAAGTTCTACTTTCCTCCCACTCATTTCTTTCGAGAGAAACTCCTTCTCTAGAAAGGATTCGTTCTTAGCAACGAATATTTTGCCTTCGGATCTGCGATAGAAGGTGTACCCAATAGTCTCCATTGGGTATCCTATGAAGACACATTTCTCTGATTCGGGTTCGAGCTTATCAGGTTGAAGTTTTTTCACATAAGCATCGCAGCCCCAAACATTAAGAAACGACAGCTTAGGTTTCTTGCCAAACCACAGTTCATATGGTGTCGTCTCAACAGATTTAGATGGTGCCCTATTTAACGTGAATGCAGCCGTCTCTAAAGCATAACCCCAAAACGATAGCGGTAAATCAGTAAGAGACATCATAGATCGCACCATATCTAATAAAGTACGGTTATGATGTTCGGACACACCGTTACGCTATGGTGTTCCAAGTGGTGTGAGTTGCGAAACTACTCCACATTGTTTCAGATGAAGACCAAACTCATAACTCAAATATTCACCTCCATGATCAGATCGTACAAACTTTATTTTCTTGTTATGATGATATTCCACTTCACTCTGAAATTCTTTGAACTTTTCAAATGTTTCAGACTTATGTTTCATCAAGTAGATATACCCATATCTGCTCAAATCATCTGTGAAGGTTAGAAAATAATGATACCCGCCGTGAGCCTCAACACTCATTGGACCGCACACATCAGTATGTATTATTTCCAAAGAGTCAGTTGCTCGCTCCATTGTTCCACAGAACGGAGTCTTAGTCATCTTTCCCATGAGGCATGCTTTGCAAGCATCAAATGATTCATAATCAAGTGATTCCAAAAGCCCATCAACATGGAGTTTCTTCATGCGCTTTACACCAATATGACCTAAATGGCAGTGCCACAAATAAGTTGCACTATCATTATTAACTTTGCATCTTTTGGTTTCAATATTATGAATATGTGTATCACTACAATCGAGATTCAACAAAAATAGACCACTCATCAAGGGTGCATGACCATAAAAGATATTACTCTTATAAATAAAACAACCATTATTCTCTGATTTAAATGAATAACCATCTCGCATCAAACAAGATCCAGATATAATGTTCATGCTCAACATTGGCACCAAATAACAATTATTTAGGTCTAAAACTAATCCTGATGGTAGATGTAGAGGTAGTGTGACGACGGCGATCACATCGACTTTGGAACAATTTTCCACGCGCATCGTCACCTTGTCCTTAGCCAATCTTCGTTTAATCTGTAGCCCCAATTTCGAGTTGAAAATATGAGCAACAGAACCAGTATCAAATACCCATGCGTTACCACGAGCATTAGTAAGGTACATATCAATAACATGTATATCAAATATACCTTTCACTTTGCCATCATTCTTATCTGCCAAATACTTGGGGCAGTTCCGCTTGCAGTGACCAGTCCCTTTACAGTAGAAGCACTCGGTCTCAGGCTTAGGTCTAGACTTGGGCTTCTTCCCTTGAGCAGCAACTGGCTTTCTGTTCTTCTTGAAGTTCCCCTTGTTCCCTTTGCCTTTTTTCTTGAAAGGAGTGGTCTTGTTAACCATCAACACATGATGCTCCTTCTTGATTTCTACCTTCGCAGCCTTTAGCATCGCGAAGAGTTCGGAAATTGTCTTTTCCATCCCTTGCATATTATAGTTCATCACGAAGCATTTATAGCTTGGTGGCAGTGATTCAAGAACTCTGTCAATGACACTATCATCAGGAATATTAACTCCCAGCTGAGTCAAGTGGTTGTGGTACCCAGACATTCTAAGTATGTGTTCACTGACAGAACTATTCTCCTCCATTTTGCAGCTATAGAACTTTTTGGAGACTTCATATCTCTCAACTCATGCATTTGCTTCAAATATTAACTTCAACTCTTGGAACATCTCATATGCTCCATGACGTTCAAAACGTCCTTGAAGTCCCGATTCTAAGCCGTAAAGGATGGCACACTGAACTATTGAGTAGTCATCATCTTTGCTCTATCAGGCGTTCATAACGTCCGGAGTTGCTCCTGCAGCGGGTCTTGCACCTAGTTGTGCTTCCAGGACATAATTCTTCTGTGCAACAATGAGGATAATCTCTCGAATTTCGGGTTCCGGCAGACCCTTAAGGTTCGAACTCTGGGGTGCGCACGGAGATCTTTCGCCTACCGACTCGCTCTTCTATGGCTCGCAAGAAATCTAGGCTGGATAGAAGAACACTCAAGGGACACGAGGTTTATACTGGTTCGGGCCACCGATGTGGTGTAATACCCTACTCCAGTGTGTGGTGTGGTGGATTGCCTCAGGGGCTGATGATGAATAATACAGGGGAAGAACGGCCTCGCGAGAGGTGTTCTTGAGCTGGTGCGGTGTGTTCTACTTGGTCTGGATCTCCCTCCCTCTTTTTCTTCTCTCTTTTTCTCTTCTTTCCATTTTTTTCTCCCTCTTCGGGGGCTAGTCCTATTTATAGAGGTTCTGGTCCTCTTCCCAAATAATGAGCGGGAAGGGTGCCAACAATTGGCCATTTTGAAGGGGGACATCTAGTACAAGTTATCCTGACCAAAGGTGGTCTTCGGCTACCAAAAGCACTGGTGATGATGCCGTCTTGGGCTCCGTGGTGACCTCCGTCCTGCCGCTCTACTGGTCTTGGTCTCGTTGCACCGGAATGGTAACCTTTGCACCGATGCCTTGCCCTGCGCTTGCTCCCTTTGCACCAAAGGGGAAACAAGGACACTGCGCAGGCTGGCGCCCGCCTAATCTCGATCGTCATGGCTTGCGTCACGGGATCCTCGCGAGGCACCCCTGCCTTGATCTCTCCGCCTCCTCACGAGCCTGCCTGATGAGGCTGCTCCTGAGGAAGCCTCTTATCGTCTGTCCCGCAAGGCTTGGCCCCTTGCGAGGGTCTTGAGCTTGAGCTGATGAAGCCGGGCCGCACTGGGCCCCCACTCGAGCCACGCCGCAGGCCGTAGGCAGGCATGTCTGGGGACCCCCGTTCCCAGAACACCGACAGTAGCCCCCGGGCCCAAGGCGCGCCCGGGCTTGGCTTAGCAGAGATGCGAAGGGGCAAGCGTGAAGCGTCGCGGGCCTCAATAGCCTGTGGCCTCGGGCGCCGCGTGGTGATTGATTGGACGCGGGCGTCTGCGCTTCCGCACGATGCCTTGTTACGCGCCCGGCTAAGCGGACCCGTAGTTACACACAGTTGTTCCCCTTTCCGCTGCTCGCTCGCCTCCTACCTTTCCTTCTTCTTCGAGCTCCAACCTCCGCCGCCTATCAGGCTCGAGCTCTTCCCTCTTTCTATCGCCATGGCGCCAACAAAGAAAGGAAAGGGGAAGAAGCCCGCACCTTTGCCCCGCTCACCTCCGGTGGCGGCCCCCGTCGTTGATCGGTCAATCATACTCAATCTAGAAGCCTTGAACAAGGTCCGCTCTGCCCTTGCCACTATCTTCAACGAGTGCGGCAGGACCACAGTCTGGCCTGCGTCCCATGCCTCCCTTGATAGGATCATCACGGAGGTCCGATTCTTCGCCGATGCCCTGTGGGCGGGTCTGGTTCCCCCCTTTTCCACTTTCTTCAATGCAGTGCTCTCCCATTATTAGATCCGCATGATGCACCTCTGGCCTGAGTCCATTACCCTTCTGGCTATCTTTGCTCTTGTTTGCGAGGCAATGGTAGGCATTCCTCCTTCCGTTGCCCTACTGTGCCACTTCTTTTCTTTGCGCTTGAGCGACCCCACTCAGTGCTCAGGGTGCGTGGGCTTCTTCGCCATGCCAGAGACGGCCGCTTCAGGGATCGACTTCGGCCTTCCTCCTCCTGAGGCCAGGTTCAGAGAGCGGTGGCTGTATGTGGACGTCGGAGTGCCCAACACTCTGCTCTCGCACCCGACCTCGCCTGCTGTTCCCCACTCGGGCTGGGACCATGAGATGCTCGCGAGCCCCCGGCTCGCCTTCGTCTGGCACCGCTTCCAGAGTTTGAGGGCGCTCAATGTGACAGCACCCAAGGTGGTGAAGGAGTTCCTCCAATGCCGCATTGCTCCTCTCCAACGCCACTCTCGCCGGATGTCGGACTTTGCGGGATACAAAGACCGCATGCGACTTCAGGAGGAGGACTTGGCGCTTGAAGTACTGCGGATAGTGCTCAGGGTCTTGACTGGCGACCCTTCCCCAAGCAGCCTTCGGCGTCATGGTGCCCTTTTGTATCTTTGCTCTGGCAGGGCCGATTTTGTGAGGCAGATGCCCAGCTTCGACGAGTGGGGGCTACGCCCGACTGGCTTCATGGGGTCCCGCGAGAAACCAGCAGTTGTGGTTGCTCCCCCTATCGTCCACAGTGGTCCTTCCTCGGGCGATAGAGCGGGGAGGCGAGAACTGGCGGGAGCTGAGGCGACTGATGTCAAGGTGCCGATGCCGCAAGAAGCCCTGAAGGCGGCGCCTCCTGAGGCCCGCCCAGGAGCGGCGGCAGGCGTGGAGTTGCGCCCCTCGGCTCTTGAGGCCGGGGCTCCCGAGGCCCCGGCCGTCCCTCGCGAGGCGATGCCTGATGGCGTCCCCCAGGCCGGCTCCTTCGACGCTGATCATCTTGACGCTTCTTCCATGCCCCAGGCCGACCCCTGCGTTGGGCGCTTAGGTCGGTTCCGTGTAGATTTTGAGGCCCTCCGCAAGAGGAAGGAGGCCTTGGGTGGCGACGACCGCCCTTGCCGCTTGTTGAAGCGCAGGAAGTACTTCGCCATGGACGAGTAAGTCCTCTTCTTTTTCTGCTCATTTGCTTTACTATCCCTGCGGTTGATTGTGGCCTTTCAGACCCCGTCTTGCCAAATTCGCCGCGTCGACCCGGGAGCCAGCCCCCAAAGCTTCGCCTTCTCCGCTGGCTCTGGGCGTGCCGAGCTCGAGCGGCACCCCCGCTGCTGGACCGGTCGGTGGAGTGGTCCTTTCCACCGGGCACCTTGAGCCTATGCATCCGCTGTCCTTTCTTCATGAATCCTCCTGGGGCACATTCGGCTTGCCCCGCGTTCCTCCTCTGATCATAGAGGGTGAATGGTTGAAGTCTGCCTTCAGCTTCTTCTTCGTGGGTGGACCGACGGCAGGCTGGATTCCCAGAGGGGTCCATTCGGCGATGGCTAGGGCGCCAGCCCCTAGCCCCGCGCCGGGAGGGGGCATGCCGCCTCAGGGCCCTCCGCATACTTCGGTGGAAGAGGGTGATGCGGAAGACGTGCTCAGGCGCGCTCGGGAGCGTCGCACCCTTCGCCAACAGTTCCTCCAGGGGGCGGCAGATGTGGTGAGCCGGATCGGGGCAGAGCTTGCTGGCGAGGATGCGCGCCTCGAGGCCGAAGGTTTGCGCCTTGCTGAGGAGAGGCGCAAACTGAAGGTAGTCGTCGCCCTTGTGCGTCACCAACGTGATCTTGACAACGCGAAGGCTGAAGTGTCGCTGATGGCTTTGCGGGAGGCCTGCTCCCAGGCTGTCGAGGAGGCTCGGGAAGCAGACCGTCGGTGCAGAGATGCGGAGGAGCGCGCATGGGAGCTCCAAGCCTGGAGCAGCTCCCTGGAGCAGCAAGTGGAACTGCGCCAGGCGGCCCTTGAGTCGCTGAAGGGGGCCTCCGTTGACCGAGCGGAGCTGCTGAAGCGCGAGGAGGTGCTGACGCTGGAGGCCGCCGAGCGCAACCTTGACCTTGAGCGGTTGGAGACGAGGGAGCGCCTGGTGGCTCAGGCGGAGGATGACGTTGCTGCGCGCGAAGTCCGGGCCAAGGAAGAGGTCGACCGCCGCATGGCGTAAGCTCGCTCGGCCTTCGAGCGCGAATACGAAGCGAGGTTGGGGCTGATCATGGCCGAGGCTGGGGTAGGACTGTGACCCTCAGGGCCAAACTGGCTGAAGTGAGGGGGCGTCCGGCTCCTCCCCCACCACCCTTGGCACAGCGTAGGCGGAGCTGGCCTCTTCCCCGGGCCAAGCTGCTTCTTCTCCAACAAAGGGTTGATGACGCCGAGGCCATCGCGCAGCGAAGTGAGGACGAGATCCGTCAGCGGCGGGTTCTGGAACACGTGCATGCCCCCATGCTTCGAACGCTCAGGGAAAGGGCTAACATAGCTTTGGGCAACATTTGCGAGGCTGCCGCTAAGGAGCCGCATGAGGCCAGCTAAGCCGGCAACCTCCAGTTTTTCACTGACGTGGTGACGCTTCTGGAGAACCGCTCCGAGAGGTCCCGTTGGCTTGTCGAAGAGAGGAGCCGAGCCTTGCTCGGGCGTGCCTTCTCCCGTGTCTTCAGCTATCTGCAGGGTAGGGACCCCCACTTCGACTTCGATGCTGCCATCGCACCCATGCCCATAGCCGTCTGGGGCGACCTGGCGCAATGGGTGGAGGACAATGTGGACGCCCTCGTCAGGGCCTTTGCGTCTGACGATGACGGCGTGATCGTGACCGCCAATGAAGGCGGCGTAGTGGACGAGCCTGGCGCTGTCGGAGGTGTTGGTGGTGGCGGCGACGATGTCAGCGACGCTAGTGATGCCTCCGGGAGTGCCCCAGAAGACGCGGTGAGTGATATGTCCGACTGATCATATGTCGCTGCTATTTACCCTGCACGAAGAAGGTTCGGGCTCGGCCCTAAAGAATGTAAGAGCATTTTGGGAGGGGAGGCCCCTCATGTAAAGGTTTGTGATCAGTACCCTGGTAAACATAACATTGCATGTGAGCTTAGCTGCTAGCCCGGTGATGGGTCAGCTGACTTGTTTACCTTTCGACTCCCACGAGTCCCGAGCGGGCCTGCGGGGCCCACCGCACCTCATTTTCTTCTGATTATCCTGTTGATCCTGCGATGAGAACCTCCGGTGAGGGTGCGGTGACAACGGCCCCGTCTGTAGACGTGCCTGGCCCAGCCCGGCTCACGAGGGGCTCGTGAGGGGGGGGGAGCCGACGCTAACTTTGGACGCAAAGCCGAAATCAGAACATGAGAGATTGCTCGAATGAGAGTAAACACCCCTTCCCCAAACACACGCAAGTCTCGAGCTCAAATCCAACTTAAATCCAAACCGAAGAAACTAGTCAACAAGGAAGAAGCGAAAAGCAAAAGGCCGCGTCCGGCACCTAGTCTAGTCTTCGACGTCTTCTCACCAGCGCGGAGCTAAGTGCTACCACTGGGCATGGGTGGGAGCCCCCGAGGCCCGAGGGCGGCTCTCCGGAGACTCCGGGGCGTGTACAGCCCCACTCATTATTACGTGAGAATGTCACGGGCGGCGAGCTTCATAGGCACTGGGCCTTCTTCACAGGTACCGGCCTTGCTTCATATCGCCTGACGAGGGCCCCGCCTTGCGCCTCACTCTACCGCCATTGACGGTGGCCGGAGACCAAGGAGGACGCCAATGGGGTAGAGCGGTCGCCAGTGGTTCCCCCGACGACCACGGGTCCTCTGCCGGGGGCACGCCCTGGGGCACCTCCCCGGCAGAGGGCCTACCTCCTGAGAGCACCTTGCTCCGACCGCCGCGGGGGCGAACCCAAATCTCGGTCCCTCTCCTGCAGCCCCCTACGCCCTCCTCCTGAGGGATAGGAGGCTGCAGCATTGGGGCAGCCATCTGCTGCGGCGACCTGTATCTCCTGCGACCCATGGTTAGCATAAGCTTACTCCTGAGAAATGAGTGGTACCCGATAGTTGCTGCCGCTGGTGCGGTTGTCGAGGCTCTCTTGGGGTTCCTGAAGGAGCTCAGCTTCTGGCGCCTCCTCGTCCCAGCCTGGCCCAAGGAATGAGCCATGATCTTCCTCCAGTGCGCACCCCTGATCCACCATGCGGGGCACATAAGCTTCTGGGGCCACCGCCTCGTGGGCCTCCCTGTAGCGCCCCGCATGCCATGCAGTCTAGCTTGGAGCATCGTCTTGGGAGTGATGGCGTGGCAGTCTGCCGAAGCCGAAGACCGCGGCGTGCACCCCTTCACTGGCTAGAGATGGGGCCGGCACGACTTGTCGCCCGGTGCCGACGGAGGCGTTGGCGCTGAAAAGGCCCTGGAGTCCGCTTGAAGTTGCGTGAGCACGTATAATGCTGCCATATGGCCCACCTTGGATCTGGGGCGGCAGCTGGACGCAGAAAGGAGGTGCTCCTAAGGCGGCGGCGTCCAGGAGCTCGGCTACTCGCTCCAACAACACGTCGCGGCCTCCCTCCAGCAACCGGCACCATAGCAGCTCTCGGGCCACCGTGAGCGCGGCCCTGGAGTTTGCCTGTTCTTGTCGGGTGTGCAACACTATGGCCGCGGCGTGGTTTGAGGCCCTTGCTGCGGCCCGCACCTGCTGTGGTGTGAGGGCAGGCGGCGTCTGGCCGCGTCGCCCGCGCCCTGCAGCGCCCTGCGGAGCGCGGGCTGCCTGAGGCGCAAGGTTGAGGTCGCCCTGAGCCGGCGACACGGTGTGGGAAGGCCACGCCGCTCAGCGGTCGGCGTTGGCAGCCGGGTCGCTTGACATCTGAACGGCGAGGCGACGGAACGCGACGCGGAGGAAGAAGGATTCCGGCGCACCCCTACCTGGTGCGCCAAATGTCGGATTTCAGGTTCCGGCAAACCCTTAAGGTTCGAAATCTGGGGTGCGCACGGAGATCTTTCCCCCACCGACTCACGCTTATATGGCTCGCAAGAAATCTAGGCTGGAAAGAAGAACACTCAAGGGACACAAGGTTTATACTGGTTCGGGCCACCGATGTGGTGTAATACCTTACTCCAGTGTGTGGTGTGGTGGATTGCCTCAGGGGCTGATGATGAACAATACAGGGGAAGAACGGCCTCGCGAGAGGTGTTCTTGAGCTGGTGCGGTGTGTTCTACTCGGTCTGGATCTCCCTCCCTCTTTTTCTTCTCTCTTTTTCTCTTCTCTCCCTTTTTTCTCCCTCTTCGGGGGCTAGTCCTATTTATAGAGGCTCTGGTCCTCTTCCCAAATAATGAGTGGGAAGGGCGCCAACAATTGGCCATTTTGAAGGGGAACATCTAGTACAAGTTATCCTGACCAAAGGTGGTCTTCGGCTGCCAAAAGCACTGGTGATGACGCCGTCTTGGGCTCCATGGTGACCTCCGTCCTGCCGCTCTGCTGGTCTTGCTCTTGTTGCACCAGAATGGTAACCTTTGCACCGATGCCTTGGCCTGGGCTTGCTCCCTTTGCACCGAAGGGGAAACAAGGACACTGCACCGGCCTACGCCCGCCTAATCTCGATCGTCATGGCTTGCGTCACGGGCTCCTCGCGAGGCACCCCTGCCTTGATCACTCCGCCTCCTCGCGAGCCTGCCTGATGAGGCTGCTCCTAAGGAAGCCTCCTGTCGTCCGCCCCACAAGGCTTGGCCCCTTGCGAGGGTCTTGAGCTTGAGCTAATGAAGCTGGGCCGCACTAGGCCCCCACTTGAGCCACGCCGCAGGCCGCAGGCAGGCAAGTCTGGGGACCCCCGTTCCCAGAACGCCGACATAATCCTCAAGTTACAGACCCAGTCCGTGCAGTTGCTACCATCATCTTTCAACTTAGCTTTCTCTAGGAACGCATTAAAATTCAAGGGAATAGTAGCACGGGGCATTGGTCTACAACAACATAGACATGCAAATACTATTAGGTACTAAGTTCATGATAAATTAAAGTTCAGTTAATCATATTACTTAAGAACTCCCACTTAGATAGACATCACTCTAGTCATCTAAATGATCACCTAATCCATATCAACTAAACCATGTCCGATCATCACATGAGATGGAGTAGTTTTCAATGGCGAACATCACTATGTTGATCATATCTACTATATAATTCACGTTCAACCTTTCGGTCTCAGTGTTCCGAGGCCATATCTGCTTATGCTAGGCTCGTCAAGTTTAACCCGAGTATTCTGCACATGCAAAACTGGCTTGCACCCGTTGTATGTGAACGTAGAGCTTATCACACCTGATCATCACGTGGTGTCTCGGCACGATGAACTGTAGCAATGGTGCATACTCAGGGAGAACACTTGTACCTTGAAATTTAGTGAGGGATCATCTTATAATGCTACCGTCGTACGAAGCAAAATAAGATGCATAAGGATAAATATCACATGCAATCAAAATATGTGATATGATATGGCCACCATCATCTTGTGCCTTCGATCTCCATCTCCAAAGAACCGTCATGATCTCCAACGTCATCGGCCTGACACCTTGATCTCCATAGTAGCATCGTTGTCGTCTCGCCAACTATTGCTTCTACGACGCTGCCGCTTAGTGATAAAGTAAAGAAATTACATGGCGATTGCATTTCATACAATGAAGCGACAACCATAAGGCTCCTGCCAGTTGCCGATAACTTTTACAAAACATGATCATCTCATACAAGAATTTATATTTCATGATGTCTTGACCATATCACATCACAACATGCCCTGCAAAAACAAGTTAGACGCCCTCTACTTTGTTGTTGCAAGTTTTACGTGGCTGCTACGGGCTTCTAGCAAGAACCGTTCTTACCTACGCATCAAAACCACAACGATTTTTCATCAAGTGTGCAATTTTAACCTTCAACAAGGACCGGTCATAGTCAAACTCGATTCAACTAAAGTTGGAGAAACAGACACCCGCCAACCACCTATGTGCGAAGCACATTGGTAGAACCAGTCCCATGAACGCGGTCATGCAATGTCGGTCCAGGCCGCTTCATCCAACAATACCACCGAAACAAAGTAAGAAGTTGGTGGTAAGCAATATGACTATTATCGTCAACAACTCTTTGTGTTCTACTCGTGCATATAACATCTACGCATAGACCTGGCTCGGATGCCACTGTCAGGGAATGCAGTATTTCAAAAAAAAATCCTACAATCAAGCAAGATCTATCTAGGAGATGCATAGCAATGAGACAGGGAAAGTGTGTCTACATACCCTCGTAGACCGAAAGCGGAAGCATTTAGTAACGCGGTTGTTGTAGTCGAATGTCTTCACGATCCAACCGATCCTAGCACCGAACGTACGGCACCTCCGTGTTCAGCACATGTTCAGCACGATGACGTCCCTCGAGCTCTTGATCCAATTGAGGACGAGGGAGAGTTCTGTCAACATGATGGCGTGGCGACGGTGATGATGAAGTTATCGGCGCAGGGCTTCACCTAAGCACTACGACGATATGACCGAGGTGTAGAACTGTGGAGGGGGGTACCGCACATGGCTAAGAGATTGTCTGTTGTGCTATTGGGCTTCCCCCTGGCCACGTATATAAAGGAGGGAGGGAGAGAGGAGGCCGGCTAGGTTGGGCGCACCAGGGGGAGTCCTACTTGGACTCCTAGTCCAAGTAGGATTCGCCTCCCCCCTTTTCCTTTCTTCCACCAGGGGGAAAGGAAGGAGGGGAGAAGGAGAAGGAAGGAGGGAGGCGCACCCCCACCCCTAGTCCAATTCCGTTTGGGCAGGGGGAGGCGTGCGCCACCTTGTGGCCCTTCTTCCCTCTCTCCACTAAAGCCCACTAAGGCCCATTAACTTCCCCGCGAGGTTCCGGTAACCTCCCCGTACTCCGGAAAAATGCTCGAACGCCTCAGAACCATCCTGGTGTCCAAATGCAACCTTCCAATATATGAATCTTTAACTCTCGACCATTTCGAGACTCCTCGTCATGTCCGCGATCTCATCCGAGATTCCTAACAAACTTCGGTCATCAAATCACATAACTCATAATACAAATCATCATCAAACGTTAAGCGTGCGGAACCTATGGGTTCGAGAACTATGTAGACATGACCAATAGCGGAACTTGGATGCTCATATTGGCTCCTACATATTCTATGAAGATCTTTATCGGTCAAACCGCATAACAACATACGTTATTCCCTTTGTCATCGGTATGTTACTTGCCCGAGAATAGATCATCAGTATCATCATACCTAGTTCAATCTCGTTACCGGCAAGTCTCTTTACTCGTTCCTTAATGCATCATCCCGTAATTAATTCATTAGTCGCATTGCTTACAAGGCTCATTGTGATGTGCATTACCGAGAGGGCCCAGAGATACCTCTCCGATACATGGAGTGACAAATCCTAATATTGATCTATGCCAACTCAACAAACACCATCGGAGACACCTGTAGAGCATCTTTATAATCACCCAGTTACATTGTGATGTTTGATAGCACACAAGGTGTTCCTCCGGTATTCGAGAGTTGCATAATCTCATAGTCAGAGGAACATGTATAAGTCATGAAGAAAGCAATAGCAATAAAACTAAACGATCATTATGGTAAGCTAACGGATGGGTCTTGTCCATCACATCATTCTCTAATGATGTGATCCCGTTCATCAAATGACAACACATGTCTATGGTCATGACACTTAACCATCTTTGGTTAACGAGCTAGTCTAGTAGAGGCACACTAGGGACATACTGTTTTTCTATGTATTCACACATGTACTAAGTTTCCGATTAATACAATTCTAGCATGAATAATAAACATTTATCATGATATAAGGAAATATAAATAAAAACTTTATTATTGCCTCTAGGGCATATTTCCTTCATGCTTTTCTCAGCCCTGCTGGGCTGCAAATCTTTTTTTTAGATGGCTACAAATCTTTAAAGACGAAGAGGGATGTATTCGGCTTACCCAGAAAATGGGCTATAAGTAGTAAGAAATGGGCTTTTAATTTTAAAAACACGGAAAACTGGCAACTAGATTGAAAATTCGTTTTTTCAGGATTTCAATATTATAAATTTCGTGATTAAAGAGTTCGGACCCCACCGGATGCAAAATTTTGTTGATTTTTTTAGCATTGGCCAGAATATGGTCTGTAATGATAACAAAAATAATATGGGCTTCAACATATCCTTAAGAATTAGCAAATGGTCTGTAAATTATTAAAAATAATGGCAAATGGGATGTATGCTATTTTCCGCATATCTGGAGGCTGACTTGTGGGCCTACTAGGTTAAGGATGACAATGTCCTAATTTTTTTTGACGCGTACGCAAGGCTTTGTCAACTTAGTCAACACAGAGAAGTGACTGTTGGATGTCCATCCAACCGCCGTCGTGCTTCTTCAATCTCGGATCTTCCTGCTCCAGCCGCCCAAACCAGCGCCGGGGGGACTGCCTGTTCCCTCCTTCCGAGGCCGGCTGTGCTGACGTGCAGGCCTCACCGGCCCACCCTACTCATACCGATGGCCAGGCCATCGCTCTACCCACCCGCACCTCTTGTTATTTTCCGGTGACGGCAGCCTCACCCCGCAACCGACCAATCATCCCTCATACTCCCCTCAGCGCGGGCATCCATTGATGTGGCTTCGCCAGCTCTGGGTCATTCCCTTCCTGGGCCTCGCCGTCGTCCACCGCTCTCGGCACGGTGTGGTCAACATTGTCAACAAACGACAGCCATCGAAAGAGGGATGTAAGTGGAGAGGCTGGCAGTAGGGACCCACACAAGCAAGTGCCTCCTTATTACGTGAAAAATGATTGCTCCTGCTGACAGCTGGGACCCACTGGCAAAATCTTCGCATGGAAGGAAGCGCCTCCTTATTATGTAAAAAAACCATTCCTCCCGATGACAGTTGTGACCCGGCAGATTTGGTGGCTGACTTGTGGGCCTACTAAGCTGACGCGTACAAAGGGTTTTGTTAACTTAGTCAACAAATGATTCTAGCAGCTGGACCGTTGGATGTTAATCCAACAGCCGTGCTCTTCTTCAACCTCTGATCTTCTTGCTCCAGCCGCCCAAACCAGCAACGGCGGGACCGCTTGCTCCTGCCTCCCGTGGGCGGTAGCGCTGCTGTGCAGGCCTGACCGCCCAACCCTAATCCCACCGCCGGCCAGGGCTTCCCTCTACTCACCCACACCCCGTGTTATTATCTGGCGACGGCAGCCTCACACCACAGCGAAACCAGTGAATCCTCGTACTACCCTCGCTTGGGCATCCAATGCCTCTTCTTCCTTGGCTCCACATCATTCCCTTAGCAGGCCTCACCGTCGTCCACCGCCTTGGTGCTCTTGGTGCGGCGTGGTCAACTGTGTCAACGAACGACAACCATCTGAAGACGATTGTACACGGTGAGGCTGACAACCGGACCCACCACCTACATCTTCGCACGTAAGGAAGTGCCTCCTTATTAGGCGCGAAAAAGATACCTCCCCCTAAAAGCTAGGACCCACCACATATATCTACGCACACAAGGGAGTGCCTCCTTATCCTCCCTAACGGCTGGGACCCACCCAGTCAAACCATACATAGGGTTGTGTGTCTGGTCGCGATTGTGTATGTACATACTGATCGATCGGTCTCTCTGCAATGATGAACTGATACATCCATTTTGCATCATGCTTTTATATCGATATTTATTGCATTATGGATTGTTATTTCACTTTATGTCACAATACTTATGGCTATTCTCTTTTATTTTACAAGGTTTACATAAAGAGGGAGAATGCCGACAGCTGGAATTCTGGGCTGGAAAAGGAGCAAATATTAGAGACCTATTTTGCGCAACTCCAAAAGTCCTGAAACTCCACGGAACGTCTTAAAATAAATAAAGAAAAATCCTCGCCAAAGATGAAGGCCAGGGGGCCCACACCCTTCTCACGAGGGTGGGGGGTGCCCCCCCTAGGGCGCGCCCCCTACCTCGTGGGCCCCCTGGTGGCTCTCCGACGTCCATCTTCTCCTATATGAGGTCTTTCGATGAGAAAAAATAAGGAGGAACTTTTCGGGACGAGACTCCGCCGCCACGAGGCGGAACCTTGGCGGATCCAATCTAGAGCTCCGGCAGAGCTGTTCTGCCGGGGATACTTCCCTCCCGGAGGGGGAAATCATCACCATCGTCATCATCAACGCTCCTCTCATCGGGAGAGGGCAATCTGCATCAACATCTTCACCAGCACCATCTCATCTCCAAACCCTAGTTCATCTCTTGTATCCAATTCTTGTCTCAAAGTCCGGGATTGGTGCTAGTAGGTTGCTAGTAGTGTTGATTACTCCTTGTAGTTGATGCTAGTTGGTTTATTTGGTGGAAGATCATATGTTCAGATCCTATATGCATATTATTACCCCTCTGATTATGAACATGAATATGCTTTGTGAGTAATTACGTTTGTTCCTGAGGACAAGGGAGAAGTCTTGCTATTAGTAGTCATGTGAATTTGGTATTCGTTTGATATTTTGATAAGATGTATGTTGTCTAGCCTCTAGTGGTGTTATGTGAACGTCGACTACATAACACTTCACCATTATTTGGGCCTAGAGGAAGGCATTGGGAAGTAATAAGTAGATGATGGGTTGCTAGAGTGACAGAAGCTTAAACCCTAGTTTATGCGTTGCTTCGTAAGGGGCTGATTTGGATCCACATGTTTCATGCTATGGTTAGGTTTACCTTAATACTTTTGTTGTAGTTGCGGATGCTTGCAATAGAGGTTAATCATAAGTGGGATGCTTGTTCAAGTAAGAACAGCACCCAAGCACCGGTCCACCCACATATCAAATTATCAAAGTATCGAACGCGAATCATATGAACGTGATGAAAACTAGCTTGACGATATTCCCATGTGTCCTCGGGAGCGCTTTTCCTATTATAAGAGTTTGTTCCGGCTTGTCCTTTGCTACAAAAAGGATTGGGCCACCTTGCTGCACTTTATTTACTTTTGTTACTTGTTGCTCGTTACAATTTATCTTATCACAAAACTATCTGTTACCACTTATTTCAGTACTTGCAGAGAATACCTTGCTGAAAACCGCTTATCATTTCCTTCTGCTCCTCGTTGGGTTCGACACTCTTACTTATCGAAAGGACTACGATAGATCCCCTATACTTGTGGGTCATCAAGACTCTTTTCTGGCGCCGTTGCCGGGGAGTGTAGCGCCTTTGGTAGGTGGAATTTGGTAAGGAAAAATTTATATAGTGTGCTGAAATTTACTGTCACTTGTTACTATGGAAAGTAATTCTCTGAGGGGCTTGTTCGGGGTATCTTCACCCCGTCCAGTAGAGCAAAGAGTTGATCCTCAACCTACTGAACCTATTGAAAATGAAATTCCTTATGAGTATCCTTCGGGTATAGTAGAAAATTGCTAGCTAATCCTTTTACAGGAGATGGAACAAAGCATCATGATGAGCACTTAATATATGTGGATGAAGTTTGTGGATTATTTAAGCTTGCAGGTATACCCGATGATGTTGCTAAGAAGAAGGTCTTCCCTTTATCTTTGAAGGGAGACGCATTTGTATGGTATAGGCTATGTGATGATATGAGATCATGGGACTATAAAAGATTGAAGTTGGAATTTCATCAAAAGTATTACCCTATGCATCTTGTTCACCGTGATCACAATTATATATATAATTTCTAGCCTCGCGAAGGAGAAAGCATCGCTCAAGCTTGGGGGAGGCTTAAATCAATGTTATATTCATGCCCCAATCATGAGCTCCCAAGAGAAATAATTATGCAAAGTTTTTATGCTCGGCTTTCTGAAAACAATCGCACCATGCTCGATACTTCTTGTGCTGGCTCTTTTATGATGAAGACTATTGATTTCAGATGGAATTTATTGGATAGAATTAAACGCAACTCTGAAGATTGGGACCTCGACGAAGGTAAAGAGTCAGGTATGACACCTAAGTTTGATTGTGTTAAATCTTTTATGGATACCGATATTTTTCGTAAGTTTAGCACTAAATATGGACTTGATTCTGAGATAGTAGCTTCTTTCTGTGAATCTTTTGCTACTTATGTTGATCTCCCTAAGGAGAAGTGGTTTAAATATCATCCTCCCATAGAAGTAAAAGTAGCTGCACCTATTAAAGTTGAAGAAAAGACTGTCACTTATAATGATCCTATTGTTCCTACTTCTTATGTTGAGAAACCACCTTTCCCTGTTAGAGTAAAGGATCATGCTAAAGCTTCAACTGTTGTTCGTAAAAGCAATATTAGAACTTATACACCTCCTGAGCAAGTTAAAGTACAACCTAATATTGCTATTGTTAGAGATCTCTTGTTTGATAATATTGATGGGCATGTTATTTAGTTCGAAGGTGAAACTGCTAGAATTGCTAAACCTTGTGATAAAGATAAACATAAACCTGTGGTAGGCGTGCCTATTATTTCTGGTAAAATGTGCTAGTGTAATACCTATTGACTTATATGAAGAAATTATGAATGAAATTGCACCTGCTGAGTTAGAAGATATTTATGTCACAATTAAACTTGCCAATAGAGATATTATTTCACCTATTGGAATTGTTAGAGATGTTGAAGTCTTGTGTGGGAAAACTAAATATCCTGCTGATTTTCTTGTTCTTGGTTCCCCACAAGATAGTTTTTGTCCCATTATATTTGGCAGACCCTTCTTAAATACTGTCAATGCTACCATAGATTGCACAAAGAATGTTGTTACTGTTGGCTTGGATGATATGGTTCATGAGTTTAATTTCTCTAAATTTAGTAAACAACATCGTGAGGAAGAATTACCTAGTAAGGATGAAATTATTGGTCTTGCTTCTATTGCTGTACCTCCTAGTGATCCTTTAGAACACTATTTGCTAGACCATGAAAATGATATGTTCATGAATGAAAGAAGGGAAATAGATGAAGTATTCTTTAAACAGGAACCTATTCTGCAACACAATTTGCCTGTTGAAATTTTAGGGGATCCTCCTCCACCCAAGGGTGATCCCGTGTTTGAGCTTAAACCTTTGCCTGATAATCTTAAATATGCTTATCTTGATGAAAAGAAGATATATCCTGTTATTATTAGTGCTAACCTTTCAGAGCATGAAGAAGAAAGATTATTGAAAACTCTGAAGAAGCATCGTGCTGCTATTGGATATACTCTTGATGATCTTAAGGGCATTAGTCCCACTCTATGTCAACATAAAATAAATTTGGAAGCAGATGCCAAACCAGTTCGTGATCCTCAACGACGTCTGAATCCTAAAATGAAAGAAGTGGTAAGAAAAGAAATACTAAAGCTTCTGGAGGCAGGTATAATCTATCCCGTTGCTGATAGTGAGTGGGTAAGTCCTGTCCATTGTGTCCCTAAGAAGGGAGGTATTACTGTTGTTCCTAATGATAAAGATGAATTGATTCCACAAAGAATTATCACAGGTTATAGGATGGTAATTGATTTCCGCAAATTAAATAAAGCTACTAAGAAAGATCATTACCCCTTACCTTTTATTGATCAAATGCTAGAAAGATTATGCAAACATACACACTATTGCTTTCTAGATGGTTATTCTGGTTTCTCTCAAATACCTGTGTCGGCTAGAGATCAATCAAAGACTACTTTTACATGCCCTTTTGGTACTTTTGCTTATAGACGTATGCCTTTTGGTTTATGTAATGCACCTGCTACCTTTCAAAGATGCATGATGGCTATATTCTCTGACTTTTGTGAAAAGATTTGTGAGGTTTTCATGGACGATTTTTCCGTCTATGGTTCCTCTTTTGATGATTGCTTGAGCAATCTTGATCGAGTTTTGCAGAGATGTGAAGAAACTAATCTTGTCTTGAATTGGGAAAAGTGCCACTTTATGGTTAATGAAGGTATTGTCTTGGGGCACAAAGTTTCTGAAAGAGGTATTGAAGTTGATAAAGCCAAGGTTGATGCTATTGAAAAGATGCCATGTCCCAAGGACATCAAAGGTATAAGAAGTTTCCTTGGTCACGCTGGATTTTATAGGAGGTTCATTAAGGACTTCTCAAAAATTTCTCGGCCTCTGACTAATTTATTGCAAAAAGATATACCATTTGTCTTTGATGATGATTGTGTAGAAGCATTTGAAATACTTAAGAAAGCATTAGTCTCTGCACCTGTTGTTCAGCCACCTGATTGGAATTTACCCTTTGAAATTATGTGTGATGCTAGTGATTATGCTGTAGGTGCTGTTCTAGGGCAAAGAGTTGATAAGAAATTAAATGTTATTCATTATGCTAGTAAGACTCTAGACAATGCTCAAAGAAATTATGCTACTACTGAAAAAGAGCTTTTAGCAGTTGTATTTGCTTGTGATAAGTTCAGACCTTATATTGTTGATTCTAAAGTAACTATTCACACTGATCATGCTGCTATTAAATACCTTATGGAAAAGAAAGATGCTAAACCTAGACTTATTAGATGGGTTCTCTTGCTACAAGAATTTGATTTGCATATTGTTGATAGAAAGGGAGCTGAGAACCCCGTTGCAGACAACTTGTCTAGGTTAGAAAATGTTCTTGATGACCCACTACCTATTAATGATGACTTTCCTGATGAACAATTAAATGTTATAAGTACTTCTCGTAGTACTCCATGGTATGCTGATTATGCTAATTATATTGTTGCTAAGTTTATACCACCTAGCTTCACATACCAGCAAAAGAAAAAGTTTTTCTATGACTTGAGACATTACTTTTGGGATGACCCACATCTTTATAAAGAAGGAGTAGATGGTGTTATTAGACGTTGTGTACCTGAGCATGAACAGGAACAGATCCTACGCAAGTGTCATTCCGAGTCTTATGGAGGACACCACGCTGGAGATAGAACTGCACATAAGGTATTGCAATCTGGTTTTTATTGGCCTACTCTCTTCAAGGATGCCCGTAAGTTTGTCTTGTCTTGTGATGAATGTCAAAGAATTGGTAATATTAGTAGACGTCAAGAAATGCCTATGAATTATTCTCTTGTTATTGAACCGTTTGATGTTTGGGGCTTTGATTATATGGGACCTTTTCCTGCCTCTAATGGATACACACATATTCTAGTTGCTGTTGATTACGTTACTAAGTGGGTAGAAGCTATTCCAACTAGTAGTGCTGATCATAACACTTCTATTAAAATGCTTAAGGAAGTTATTTTTCCGAGGTTTGGAGTCCCTAGATATTTAATGACTGATGGTGGTTCACACTTTATTCATGGTGCCTTCCGTAAAATGCTTGCTAAATATGATGTTAATCATAGAATTGCATCTCCTTATCACCCACAGTCTAGTGGTCAAGTAGAGTTGAGCAATAGAGAGCTCAAATTAATTTTGCAAAAGACTGTTAATAGGTCTAGAAAGAATTGGTCTAAGAAACTTGATGATGCATTATGGGCATATAGAACTGCATACAAAAATCCTATGGGTATGTCTCCGTATAAAATGGTTTATGGAAAAGCATGTCACTTACCTCTCGAGCTAGAACATAAGGCATATTGGGCTATTAAAGAGCTTAACTATGATTTCAAACTTGCCGGTGAGAAGAGGTTATTTGATATTAGCTCACTTGATGAATTGAGAACCCAAGCTTATGAAAATGCCAAGTTGTTTAAAGAAAAAGTTAAAAGATGGCATGACAAAAGGATACAAAAGCATGAGTTTAATGTAGGTGATTATGTATTTCTATACAACTCTCGTTTAAGATTTTTTGCAGGAAAACTTCTCTCTAAATGGGAAGGCCCCTATGTTATCGAGGAGGTCTATCGTTCCAGTGCCATAAAAATCAACAACTTCGAGGGCACAAATCCGAAGGTGGTAAATGGTCAAAGAATTAACATTATATCTCAGGTAATCCCATAAATGTTGAAACCAATATTATTGAAATACTAACCCCGAAGGAATACATAATGGACACTTTCTGGAATGTTTCAGACTCCGAAAAGGAATAGGTATGTGGTACGGTAAGTAAACCGACTCCAAAACAATTTTAAGGCAATATTTCTCTGTTTTGGAATATTTAGAAAAATAGAAAAATAAGTAGCAGTCCGGGAAGGACACGAGGGCCCCATGAGGGTGGTGGGCGCGCCCTACCCCTTGGGCGCGCCCCCCTACCTCGTGAGCACCTCGTGTGCCTTCCGGACTCCGTTTTCTTGCATGTTATGTATTTTGGTTGGTAAAAATTCATTATATAACCTCCCGAAGGTTTTGACTCCCGTATCACGCAAACCTCCTTTGTTCTTGTTTCGAGCTGTTTTCTGTCAGGGTTTTCTAGGCTAGGCATCATGTCGTCTCCCTCCTCCAACAATGGTGACAATGATGCTTGGCTAATGAAGATAGATCTGAAGAGAGAAGAACCCACGAGGGTCAACAAGGATGAAAGGATCAAGAAGGCCACGGAGGATCAAGCTTCGGCAACAAAAGACATCCTTCAACTTGATCATAACCTTCTTACCCCAACTGAGATCGAAGCTTTCAAGATGATTGAGTTAGCTCGTAAAGAAAACAAGTATCTCACACAAGAAAATATTTTATTGAAGGAGCACATTGTCGCACTCAAGGGCATTATTCGCAAGCTGGAGGACCTCTTACGCTCGACGTGCGATTATCCGTCCCCACCACCTTCACCGATAAAGGAGATATAATCACATGGGTATGGGCACTCCCCTTGGCAACTGCCAAGCTTGGGGGAGGTTCCCCGGTATCGTATCACAATCACAACTCCTATCTTTACCGTTTTTTCTTAGTTTGATCCTATTAGTAGTATCTTGATTTAGTAGAATAAAGTTTATGGCATGATCTAGTTTTGAGTTTCGCTTTATGATTTCTCTTTGTAATCGAGTCCGTGAGCTATATATAATAAAGATTAGTGTTGAGTCAAGGGCTTGATTATTTTACCATGATCTTGGGTGAATAAAAGAAAAGAGAAAAGAATAAAAAGAAACAAAAAGTTCATATTGATCTTATTGAGAGTAATGACTTCACATAGAAAGAGTATGATGATTAAAAGTTGTTGGGAGTTGGCAGACATAGCTTTGGTCATTATTGCAATTAATAGGAAGTAATAAGGAAAGAGAGGTTTTCACATATAGATATATTATCATTGACATCTTTTATGATTGGGAGCACTCATTAAAATATGACATGCTAAAGAGTTGATGTTGGACAAGGAAGACAACGTAATGAGTTATGTCTTTCTTATATCTGAGATAAAGTATGTTGTCATGGATCCTCTAACTTGTTGAGCTTGCCTTTCCCCCTCATGCTAGCCAAATTCTCAGCACCAAGTAGAAATACTACTTGTGCTTCCAAATACCCTTAAACCAGTTTTGCCATGAGAGTCCACCATATCTACCTATGGATTGAGTAAGATCCTTCAAGTAAGTTGTCATCGGTGCAAAGCAATAAAAATTGCTCTAAATATGTATGATTGATTGGTGTGGGAGAAATAAGCTTTATACGATCTTGTGATGTGGAAGTAATAAAAGCGACGGACTGCATAATAAAGGTTCATATCACAAGGGGCAATATAAAGTGACGTTCTTTCGCATTGAGATTTTATGCATCCAACCATAAAAGTGCATGGCAACCTCTGCTTCCCTCCGCGAAGGGCCTATCCCTTATTATTATCTTCTACCTTATGCAAGAGTCACGGTGATCTTCACCTTTCCTTTTTTATTTTATCCTTTGGCAAGCTCAGCATGTTGGAAAGAACATGATATATATATATATATATCTAATTGGATATAGGGGAGCATGAAGTATTATTGTTGACATTACCCTTGAGGTAAAAGGTTGTGGGGCAAAACTATAAGCCCCTATCTTTCTCTGTGTCCGATTAAAACTTCATAACCACAAGTATTGCGTGAGTGTTAGCAATTATGGAGGACTAAATGATAGTTGAGTATGTGGACCTGCTTTTTAGCTCTGACATAGACTCTTTCCGATGTTATGATAAATTGCAATTGCTTCAATGACTGAGATTATAGTTTGTCGGAGCCCAATAAGGTTTATGATTTATACTTTTGCATTGTGAATAGATCATCACTTGAACATAAGTAATCATATGACAAAATCTATATATGTTGCTGTTATGAGAATAATCATGATGCCTTCATGTCCGTATTTTATTTTTATCGACGCCTCTACCTCTAAACATGAGGACATATTTATTGTTATCGGCTTTTCGCTTGAGGACAAGCGAGGTCTAAGCTTGGGGGAGTTGATACGTCCATTTTGCATCATGCTTTTATATCGATATTTATTGCATTATGGACTGTTATTTCACTTTATGTCACAATACTTATGGCTATTCTCTCTTATTTTACAAGGTTTACATAAGGAGGGAGAATGCCGGCAGCTGGAATTCTGGGCTGGAAAAGGAGCAAATATTAGAGACCTATTCTGCGCAACTCCAAAAGTCCTGAAACTCCACGAAACGTCTTAAAATAAATAAAGAAAAATCCTCGCCAAAGATGAAGGCCAGGGGGCCCACACCCTTCTCACGAGGGTGGGGGCGCCCCCCCCCCTAGGGCGCGCCCCCCTACCTCATGGGCCCCCTGGTGGCTCTCCGACGTCCATCTTCTCCTATATGAGTCTTTCGATGAGAAAAAATAAGGAGGAACTTTTCGGGACGAGACTCTGCCGCCACGAGGCGGAACCTTGGCGGATCCAATCTAGAGCTCCGGCAGAACTGTTCTGCCAGGGATACTTCCCTCCCGGAGGGGGAAATCATCACTATCGTTATCACCAACGCTCCTCTCATCGGGAGAGGGCAATCTCCATCAACATCTTCACCAGCACCATCTCATCTCCAAACCCTAGTTCATCTCTTGTATCCAATTCTTGTCTCAAAGTCCGGGATTGGTGCTAGTAGGTTGCTAGTAGTGTTGATTACTCCTTGTAGTTGATGCTAGTTGGTTTATTTGGTGGAAGATCATATGTTCAGATCCTATATGCATATTATTACCCCTCTGATTATGAAATTGAATATGCTTTGTGAGTAATTACGTTTGTTCCTGAGGACAAGGGAGAAGTCTTGCTATTAGTAGTCATGTGAATTTGGTATTCGTTTGATATTTTGATAAGATGTATGTTGTCTAGCCTCTAGTGGTGTTATGTGAACGTCGACTACATAACACTTCACCATTATTTGGGCCTAGAGGAAGGCATTGGGAAGTAATAAGTAGATGATGGGTTGCTAGAGTGACAGAAGCTTAAACCCTAGTTTATGCGTTGCTTCGTAAGGGGCTGATTTGGATCCAATGTTTCATGCTATGGTTAGGTTTACCTTAATACTTTTGTTGTAGTTGCGGATGCTTGCAATAGAGGTTAATCATAAGTGGGATGCTTGTTCAAGTAAGAACACACCCAAGCACCGGTCCACCCACATATCAAATTATCAAAGTATCGAACGCGAATCATATGAACGTGATGAAAACTAGCTTGACGATATTCCCATGTGTCCTCGGGAGCGCTTTTCCTATTATAAGAGTTTGTTCCGACTTGTCCTTTGCTACAAAAAGGATTGGGCCACCTTGCTGCACTTTATTTACTTTTGTTACTTGTTGCTCGTTACAATTTATCTTATCACAAAACTATCTGTTACCACTTATTTCAGTACTTGCAGAGAATACCTTGCTGAAAACCGCTTATCATTTCCTTCTGCTCCTCGTTGGGTTCGACACTCTTACTTATCGAAAGGACTACGATAGATCCCCTATACTTGTGGGTCATCATGAACCGTGGCTGAGCAAGTAGCATCCTATTCATCGGCAGCCAACCGGCTAGGTCGAAACGGAGGAAGCAGCGCTGTGTTCATCGGGAGGCAACCGACTGGGTCGGGATACGTCATGTTCATCAGGAGCCAACTAGTTTGGATGGAACAGCTGAAACGGGGCTTGGCGTACCGCAAAACGGAGGAAATGGCCTTCTGTTCGACCACCTATGGTCAAAACGGGGTCATGTTGATTGGGAAGGGTGTGGCGTACTGCGACACAGAGGAAACAAACTTATGTTCGAGCTCCTACAGTCAAAACGGGGAGCTGTTGATCAGGAGGGGTGTGGCGTTCCGCAAAACGGAGGAAACAGACTTGCGTTGGAGTGCCTATGGTCAAAACGGGGTCCTGTTCATCGGGAGGGGTGTGGCATACCGCAAAACAGGACTCCACGGGCTACAGTTCATCCACCGTCTACTGCCTCGCTCCAGCCTCCACGGGCTACTGTTCAACCACCGTCGACTTCCTCCAGCCTCCACCTACTACTGTTCATCCATTGCGTCTCCCTCCTGCCTCCACGGGCTGCTGTTCATCCAGCCTCCACCGGCTACTATTCAACCATCCCTCCACGGGTCCTGTTCATCCACCCCCAACCGGCTCGGGTGTGGTGGCCTCCTCGATCGGGGTCATGTTCATCCAGCGGCAACAACCTACTAGCTACCACGGGGTCCTGTTCATCCAACCCCCATCGGGAGATATTCATCCAACTCCCAACAACGGTCACTGTTCATCAAGAGGTAGTTGGTTCGATCGGCTTCAATTAGCAGCAGTAGCGAAGGAATCGCTCGGGTTCAGTTAACAGCCAAGGGATTGATCGCTCGGGTTTAGTAACGTACATAGCTAGTGCAATCGCTCGGGTTCAGTAAGTGAACGCCTCGCTCGGCTTCAGTTAGAGCCCAACGCCTCGCACACACGCGCGTACATGTACGAGAGAAACATGCAAACCTCCGTGCATCGCTTGGCCCCGACCACTCACCGTAACCGGGAACTCCCCGAAATTTTCCTCGTCCTCACTTCTACCATGATTTTTTTCATCATGGACGGCCCAAAGAATGTCATGCAGGTGCGTCCCTGGCTCGCCCAGGGCGAAAATCCCATTTTCTATCATGATTTTCTGTCATAGAAGTAGGAGCCCACCACATCTATGATGATACGTGGTTTTGTCATAATTATAGTCATAGATGTGTCATAAGCATGACAAAAAAATTTCTTTCGGCCCATAATGTCACAGATCTATCTTTTTTTGTAGTGATTCCAGGCGAATTAACACAGAAATATTTTTACTTTCGTCGAGATCTTGGCCTTCCAAATACCCAATAAGTCCATTGTTGGTGCATTCTTGGAGATCTCCTTATATAGGATCCCATGGAGAATTGCCCCAATGGGTCAAGTCTCCATGTCACCTCATGTGTACTCGTGGATGGCCTTGAAACTTGAAGTACACCAAGCATGTCCCGCCACACATTTGCCTCCTATGGTCCAAAGGTACAGCCAAAAGTGGCCGCCCATCTGTTATTCATCCACATTTCCGCCATTCTCGTATCCTCCTTGTTAGTAATCACAAAGAGGCTTGGAAATCTTTCGTGAAAATATGTATTCCCACAACACCTATCAAACCAAAAGGAGGCAAGTCTCCTGTCCCGAATATGATATTTTGTACCCCAAACATAGAAGGTGTTCTACCTTTTGGATGGATCTGGTAAATTGAGATTTGCTCACTATGGCCCTGCCCCTCTGTCCCTTCTCTAAGGTATTTGTTACAATATATTTGCAACCAAAGACCTCCCAAATCAGTTAAGATCTTCCAACCTACTTTGCTATGAGGCACCAGTTCATGATGTTAGTAGTATTGATAACCCCCAAACCACCATTCTCTTTTGGTGAGCAAATAATTGGCCAACTAACCATATGATATCGTTGCTTCCCATCCAATTTCCCTCGGAAGAATCTGGACCTCACCGTGTCCATCTTGTAATGCGCCTCATCCCGAAGTAAATAAAAAACCCACGGAAAACATGGGGATGCTGGCGAGCTAATCGTTCACCAGAACTAATCTTTCGGCCGTGGCCATTAGGCGCCCTTGCTATGGCTCCACTCTGGTAGCCACTTTTTCAACAAGTAGATCAAAGTCCTCGGTACGCACAAGCTTATATGAAATTTTCATCCCAAGGTATTTTATGGGTAGTTCCCCTAACTTTCAACTCATCATATGTGCACCCCTGAGTTGATTCTCCAGATCGCATCCCATAAGCAGTGCCTCACTCTTATCAAAATTTATTTTTAACCCTGACATTGCCTCAAAGCACATTAACAAGAATTTAAGGTTGATGATATCCACGTCGGAATATAGGATGAGAATAAGTGTGTCATCTGCATATTCTAGATGAGATATCCCATTTGGTAGGATCCGTGTGGCCACACCATGAATATGGCATGCTTCTTTGGCCTTACATAATATCACCACCAATGCATCCGATATAATATTAAACAAGGGGGATGATATAGTATCACCTTGTTTCACTTTCCTGGCATTGAGGAAGCATGTACCAACTTCCCCATTTATGTTGATGGCCGTATGACCGCCCCTCACCAACTTCATGACTAACAAACCCATTTATTATCATAACCTCACTTTCGGAGCACCTCTTCCAAGAAGTCGCATCGCACCCTATCGGACGTTCTCAAAGTCGATCTTTAAGATAAATATTTTTTCCATGGAGACCTTGATCTCATGCACTACCTCGTGAAAGACTGCAATGCCATCCAGAATATTACGCCCTTTGATAAATGTCACCTGGTTGGGTGGATAATCTTATGCGCCACCAGAGCTAACGCGATCTGAACCCTTTCGCGAATAGGCGGAAGCTCACATTAATCAACGTGATTTGTCGAAATTGACGAATACATTCCGCCCCCATCACTCTTGCTAATAATGCCAGAGCCCCATAGTTTAGGGGTTGTTTGGTTTGTGACTAACTTTGCCAAAGATTGCCACACCTAAGGTTAGACAAGTTTGACCAACTTAGGTGAGTGTTTGGTTCAAGCCACACCTTAGGCAAGCCACACTTGGGCCCTGTCGTGGTTCTAAGTCTGACAGTAGAATGGGGGGTAGGTATGTAGAGGCAAGATCCTAGCTATGGAGGAGTTGTACACGCGAGTTTTACGGCTTCAGGCCCTTCTCGGAGGAAGTAACAGCCCTACGTCTCGGAGCCCGGAGGCGGTCGACTGGATATATGCGTGTGAGTTACAGGGGGTGCGAACCCTTGTCCCGGAGGAGGGGGGTGGCTTATATAGAGTGCGCCAGGACCCCAACCAGCCCACGTTACAAAGGGTTCAATGTA
This sequence comes from Triticum aestivum, assembly GCF_018294505.1. Lineage (NCBI taxonomy): Eukaryota > Viridiplantae > Streptophyta > Magnoliopsida > Poales > Poaceae > Triticum > Triticum aestivum. Next base: position 443,630,954 of record NC_057800.1, on the reverse strand, counting down.
CATTAAGGCAGGGCGTTACTGTTAACGCTAGTAATAAAGAGATATAAATGATCTTTAAGGTTACAGAGTGAATGACCGACCGTTGTCATCCTGAGTGACGTTAGGCCTTCTACACTCCGAGTGGTTTCTTGTATCGTCGAGTGTCTACAAGACTGTCGAGTGGAACATAGCTTTATGGTCGAGTGGATGATGATTTTTCTTCGACTGCTTCTGGTTCTTTTAGAGGTTACCTTGGGGAGGGTATCTTGGACAGATCCATGACCCTACCCTAGGTACATAGCGTCATCAGCCCCCACATGGCATACACAAAAAAAGTGTGGCAAGATTCCCTTAGGCTTGCCAACTTGTGGCTCTCATTTTGATGAACTAACCTTAGCCAAGTTTGGCAAAAATGTGTGGCAAAATGTGGCAATGCTAGTCCTAGAACCAAACAGCCCCTAAGTCTTTGGATATCAATATATCCCAGCATGAAATCATCTACGATGTGTATCATTTGAGGACCAAGCAAATGCCAAAAATGTCGGTAGAATATGATCGGGAAGCTATCCAGGCCCAGCACCGTGTTACCACGCATCTCCCATAGATTGTATTCGATTTCTTGAAAGTTGAAGGGTTGGGTGAGGGAGTCCTGGGTTCGGGGGTGTTCGGGTAGCCGGACTATACCTTCAGGCGGACTCCTGGACTATGAAGATACAAGATTGAAGACTTCGTCCCGTGTCCGGATGGGACTTTCCTTGGCGTGGAAGGCAAGCTTGGCGATGCAGATATTCAAGATCTCCTACCATCGTAACCGACTTTATGTAACCCTAACCCTATCCGGTGTCTATATAAACCGGAGGGTTGTAGTCCGTAGGCAATCAACTTCATATAAAACAATCATACCATAGGCTAGCTTCTAGGGTTTAGCCTCCTTGATCTCGTGGTAGATCTACTCTTGTACTACCCATATCATCAATATTAATCAAGCAGGACGTAGGGTTTTACCTCCATCAAGAGGGCCCGAACCTGGGTAAAACATCGTGTTCCATGCCTCTTGTTACCATCCGGCCTAGACGCACAGTTCGGGACCCACTACCCGAGATCCGCCGGTTTTGACACCGACATTGGTGCTTTCATTGAGAGTTCCTCTGTGCCGTCACAATCAGGAAGGATGCCTCCTCCCATATTTAAAGACGGCGCCGTTGCTAAGGGAGCCTTGGCTGTCGGCCAAACCCTCCGGCTAGGTGGTTTCCTCATGACCGCCTGTTCGGCTGTTGCGCCGACGGTGACCTCTCGGGTCATCAAAAGCAACCTACACATTAGCTCGGAGCTCGTCGAGCAGCTAGATCCAATGGAGCTCTCTTTCGTAAACGAGCTCTTGGATCGCATCGCCGCCCTCGGGGTCGCTACGGATTACGACCAGGTTGGGCTTAAACCCGATCTAAGAGAAATTAACTCTCCCCAAGTCACCCACCACATTGCCGTGGTAGAGACGGTGTGCGGCGACCCTTCATCTATTTTAAGGACTAGCTACGTCCGAATTCCCGACCCCTCCAAGCCGTATACCCGCGGAGGGGGAGATATAACGCAAGACCTGAGCTTAGGATCAGGCAATGGGCCAGAGTCACTGGACAACAACCAAGAATCCGAACTTCAGAGTTCGGAAACTCTTCGGCCTCCGAATCTGGGATTGGGTGAGGTTTCAGATTCAACGACACCCGCCCACCCAATCATAAGCGATCTCTCCCAAATCAGGCAGAGGCCCAAGGAAACAGTACATCATTACTAGGCCAGATTCCTCCTGGTTATGAACAGGATAAAGGATTGCCGCGAGGAAGATGCAATCTCAATTTTTTGCGATAATTGCACGGACAAGGGAATCCTTAACGCCGTAAGTCGTCGTGATATCACACGCTTCGCTGACTTGGCGTCCATAGTACAAAAATACTGTGCGGTGGAAAGCGCCTGGAAAACCGAAATAAATTTTTGGGATAATCCGGCCTTGAATAGTAATCCCATCTGAACTAAGAGGGTGCATTGTGACGCCCGGGAAATTAAGCTACTGTGATCCTTTGCTAATGATGCCACGTCACCTCGTTATAGTTGCTAATCTCGTGTTAGTTCGAAACCGATTCAAATTCAAATTCAAAAATAGGCGAACAATAAAAGTTTTCAAATATTAAAACTAAAATGTTCGGAGTGAACCAAATATTGCATAGATAATTATGGTGGAGAAACCCCACTTTTATAAAATGTTTTAATACCCTAAAATGATTAAAACAGTAGGTAAAACAATTAAATAAATGCATTTTGGGTTTTATAAAATACTAAACTATTTTGTTCAGGGATAAAACCTTTCGTGGCAGTAGTTATAATGGTAACTCTATTTTAGCTATGGGTTTCACTTTTTGTAAAACTATAAACTATTATATAAGAAAAATAAAACGGAACAGCAAAATAAAAATAAAAAGAAGAAAAGAAAACAGAAACAAAAGAAAGTAAAAGGAACCCCCTCCCTCGCTGGGCTTCGGCCCAGCAGGCCACCAGGCCGTCTGGCCGGCCCAACCGGCCACCCACTCCCTCCTACTAACCCCCCACCTGGGGCAAACCCTAGCCCACTACCCACATCCCCGATTCCCCTCCCCACACCCCGTCGCCACTCCCTCTTCCCTCCTGATCGGATCTGGATCGGGGACAAACCCCCCCTCGATGCCAACACCTCGCCACCCCTGGACCTCGACGCCGTCGCCGGTCGCCATCGCCACCTCGCCGGCCCATCACCTCCCAGCCTCCTCCTCCCTCTCGGTTGGATATGGACCGGGGCAAACCCCCCCGACCCCGTCGCCCGTCGCCGCAACGACCTCGCCGCCCCGCGCCCGGAGAACGCCGCCTCACTGGAGCCCCTCCCCCGCCGGCCTGCTTCCCCGCCGCATGTCGTCCCCGGCATCCACCCCGAGCCCCGCTGCCCTGACCCTACTTCCCCCTCCCCCGTGAGCTCCCCCTTCGCCCCCTCTCTCCCTAGGTCGCCACGGTCACCGCCCTCCCCGCCCGCGGTTGACGCGCTCCGGCGCCACCGTTGCGCGCTCACCGCGCACCGCCCACCCACGCCGTCCGCTCCCCCTCGCACCGCGCATCCCCTGTCCTCCCGGCCCCTCTCGCTGGCCGCGACTCGGTCGCACCGACCCTGCCGGCGACCACCCGCCCTGAGGCCGTCACCAGCCGCGGGCATGGCCTCGCCGTCCCTGCGGACGAGCGCCCTCTCGGCCTCGGCTCCGTCCTGGCCCCGCCGTGCCGCTGCTCCGGCCACGGTCGCCGTGCGCCCGCGCCGCAGCCCTGGGGGCTCCGCCCTGCGCCCAAAACCGCCCGATCGGGCGCACCCGATCCGTTAGGCCCCTATGGGCCTATGACAAGTGGGGCCTCAAGCCCCCAAAACAAAAAAAGGAGATAAAAAAATAAATAATAATAATAATAATAATATAATTAAATTAATTAATTAATTAATTAATTAATTAATTAAATTAATTAATTATGTTTAATAAATCTAATTAAATAACTAACCTAACTAATCTGTTAATTAATCTAATTAACATGGTTAATTAGTTAACACACAATGACAGTGGGACCCACATGTCAGTTTGACTAGGTCAACTGACTAGTTGACTGCTGACATCACCCTGACATAATGCTGATGTCATAATTCCATTTTCGGGTTAAATTAAATAATTAATTAAATTCTAGAAATTAATAAAATATTTAGAAAATCATATCTTTTAATCCGTAACTCGGATTAAAATATTTTCAACATGAAAGTTGCTCAGAACGACGAGACGAATCCGGATACGCAACCCGTTCGTCCGCCACACACCCCTAACATATCAAACTCGCAACTTTCCCCCTCCGGCTCCTCTGCCCGAAAACACGGAACACCGGGAATACTTTCCCGGACGATTTCCCCCTTCGCCAGCATCACCCCATACTGCGTTAGAACACACCTAGCACCGCTCTTTGTCATGTCTTGCGTCGTCTTGCTTATGTTTGCACTGTATTTATTGTTTCTTCCCCCTCTTCTCTTCGGTAGACTACGAGACCGACGCTGCTGCTGCCCAGTTCGACTACGGAGTTGACGACCCCTCTCTCTTGCCAGAGCAACCAGGCAAGCCCCCCCCCTTGATCACCAGATATCGCCTATTCTACTCTATACTGCTTGCATTAGAGTAGTGTAGCATGTTACTGCTTTCGTTAATCCTATTCTGATGCATAGCCTGACATTGTCGCTACATCTGTTGATACCTTACCTGCAATCCTATATGCTTAGTATAGGATGCTAGTTTATCATTATTGGCCCTACATTCTTGTCAGTCTGCCTTGCTATACTATCGGGTCGTGATCACTTGGGAGGTGATCACGGGTATATACTATACATACATACATACTATACAGATGGTGACTAAAGTCGGGTCAGCTCATTGAGTACCCGCAAGTGATTCTGATGAGGGGGCTGAAAGGACAGGTGGCTCCATCCCGGTAGAGGTGGGCCTGGGTTCCCGACGGCCCCCGACTGTTACTTTGTGGTGGAGCGGCAGGGCAGGTTGAGACCACCTAGGAGACAGGTGGGCCTGGCCCTGTTCGGCGTTCGCGGATACTTAACACGCTTAACGAGATCTTGGTATTTGATCTGAGTCTGGCTACGAGCCTATACGCACTAACCATCTACGTGGGAGTAGTTATGGGTATCCCGACGTCGTGGTATCAGCCGAAGCACTTCAGACGTCAGCGACGGAGCGGCGCGCGCCGAATTGGACTGGAACGCCACTAGGCTAGGTCTGCTTTCGGCCGCGTACGCAACGTGCAGGTGTGCTATGGGCGATGGGCCCAGACCCCTGTGCGCTTAGGTTTAGACCGGCGTGCTGGCCTCTCTGTTTTGCCCAGGTGGGGCTGCGACGTGTTGATCTTCCGCGGCCGGGCATGACCCAGGAAAGTGTGTCCGGCCAAATGAGATCGAGCGTGTTGGGCTATGTGGTGCACCCCTGCAGGGAAGTTAATCTATTCGAATAGCCGTGATCTTCGGTAACAGGACGACTTGGAGTTGTACCTTGACCTTATGACAACTAGAACCGGATACTTAATAAAACACACCCTTCCAAGTGCCAGATACAACCGGTGGTCGCTCTCTCTTAGGGTTACGAGGAGGGGATCGCCGGGTAGGATTATTGCTATGTGATGTTACTTGGAGGACTTCGACCTACCCTCTTCTGCCTGTTGCAAGACGAAGGTGACCAGAAGCGTAGTCTTCGATAAGACTAGCTACCCCCCTTTTATTCTGGCATTCTGCAGTTCCGTCCACTGATATGGCCCTTTACACATATATCCATGCATATGTAGTGTAGATCCTTGCTTGCGAGTACTTTGGATGAGTACTCACGGTTGCTTTCTCCCCCCTTTTTCCCCCTTTCCTTTCTTTCTGGTTGTCGCAACCAGATTCTGGAGCCCTGGAGCCAGACGCCATCGTCGACAATGACTCCTACTACACCGGAGGTGCCTACTACTACGTGCTGCCCGCGGACGACGACCAGGAGTAGTTTAGGAGGATCCCAGGCAGGAGGCCTGCGCCTCTTTCGATCTGTATCCCAGTTTGTGCTAGCCTTCTTAAGGCAAACTTGTTTAACTTATGTCTGTACTCAGATATTGTTGCTTCCGCTGACTCGTCTATGATCGAGCACTTGTATTCGAGCCCTCGAGGCCCCTGGCTTGTATTATGATGCTTGTATGACTTATTTATGTTTTAGAGTTGTGTTGTGATATCTTCCCGTGAGTCCCTGATCTTGATCGTACACATTTGCGTGCATGATTAGTGTACGATTGAATCGGGGGCGTCACAAGTTGGTATCAGAGCCGACTGCCTATAGGAATCCCCTTTCCAACTCCTTGGCCGAAGTCGAGTCTAGTCGTTGAAAAACTTTTACTAACATGGCTGTGTGGCCCATGGGCCCACGTCGCCATCGGGAGGTATTAGGATCTTTTATTCCTCGACCTTTACTCTGGGATTCTGAACCCTCTTCTATTCGGGTTAAATGATTTTTACTAAAAACTAACTTTAGGTTCTTGAAAATACTTTCTCCCGGAGAGCCCCTTCAGTCCAGATGGTCACCGACTGCACCAGAAGATTTCGGAGATACTCTTTGATATTCTCTCGAGACTTGTGCCCATCACTTTTGCTATTCCCGACCACCGATAAATCCTTATGGATAACTACTTACACTTGCCATTCCTACGATCATCCCCCATTGTTCTTGTTATTACAAGATACCCGAAGTTTTCTCTATTGTTCCGAGAATACTTCGTGCCTACTGCCTAGCAGTTCTTTGCCACATGAATACCCCTTCAAATAAATCGTCGCGCTTATCAAGTATCCTCTCACCCCCCAGTTGTTCCTGTGTTACACAAAAGTCTTCGAAATACCATTCGATATTCCGAAAATCCTCAGCAACCTTTGGCTCTTGAAATTCTTGCTTGCTTGCATTATGGTTAATCCCATAAGTCTCGTAGTCATATTGACATTCCTTGTCATTATCATTTTGAGTCTGTTGACTCAATGTGTTTGCGAATACATGCAATCATCATTGATCCTTATAAATTAACTTTCCGACTGAGCTGCCATTCTTTTATCTGGAATTGGTTCTCGACCAATCCAATTGTCGTTGATCATACCCTAAGACTATTCAACTTATCCATCCCTAATCAGAGCATTGCTTCTGATCCTTTGTTTTGGAAATCGAAATTCCTTTATTATCTAAGCATCGAATCATTCCGATGTTCTATAATATGATGCCCGTGCATTCTTCTTCCTCTGGTTGAGTACCGGTGCTCACCTCAGATTCCTTGTGGACCATCGGTTCCTTTGTTGGATTTTACCCGACATCGCCCTTCATATTCAATAACTTTGTGAGCTTTCCCTCGGATACATAATGCCTTTGGTAAATTGTATCCTCTACTTTCTCAACCTTGCTCTGCTTTCGAGCTTGAGTTATTTACTTCTGAACTTTGTGGTATATGTTCATAAGACGCCCTGATGGGTTGAACCTATGCCTTCCTTACTATGTGTGAACTCGGAAGTTTTCACGAGTCATACTCTTCTGGTGCTTCACCAGATAAAATTTCAACACTGCAACTTCATTGAACGTGAGAAGTGAATGAAAGGTTATGCATTGGAGAAGTGGGAGTCGACCTTGAACTTGTGTTCATGCCCATGGACACGATGTAGATCTTATCATTAAAGCTTCTTTTAAATAAAGTATTCCTTGGTATAAGTTCATCTTATATCTGAGATCTGGCCTTTTTGCAATCGTGGTTCTGACCATGTTCTCCTTTAAATATCATGTCCTGTGCAAGTTTAAGCACTTGTCTTCTATAGAGCAATACCCCAGTTCAACTTCTAGTTTGATCTGTCGTCGAGTATTACCACCTGGTATCTCGAGATTATCTTGGAACTGCATAATTTCTTATGAGTTCTTCATCAAGTACTACATACTCACCGATTACAATTTTTCATGGGCTCTGAGTTATTGAACACTCAAAGACACCGATAACTGAACCGAGTCCGCTCTACGGTTCAACATCTCTTCAGTAAGCTTCTATAAGTACGAGTTTGTACCCGATCACGCCATTCCTAGCCTGTTTGGCTATATCTTTGTCGTGCTGATTTTAACTGTGCTACCCGGTCCTTCTTCTCGGAGCACAATTTTCGACGATGAACTAACCTTACGTCAATTCTCATCGTCATATCATTTCGCCTTGAACAACAAGCTTGGTTTCGAGTTTGTGTCGTACCCTTGGTTCCAATAACCTTTCACTTCATCATTACTTTGACTTGATGTCGTCGCCGATCGATTACATCTTCATGAACTCTCGCGACAAAGGTGTCGTGATCGTCAACATTCTGAGCTCATCCAGGATATCAATTGGATTCATGATGAGGAATACCATCCTTGCCTCGATGAATTGTATTATCATCGACCACTTTATTGCCTTCCCACCAACACAAGCTTGTTCATGTTTGGTGTTATACCTTGAGTTCCTTGCTGTCCAGCAATTGATCTTCCTTACCTCGGAAGTATTACCATCTCCTTTTGTCAAGAATGTGGTGAGAATTTCACCACCTCTTAATAATTCTTGATATCATAATACTTCTTGCCATCTTCGTTCATTCCTTGGTCCCCGTATTGTTTTCAACCGGAATACCGACAATGGAGCTATGACGTGTGAATTCAAAACTTCTAGCAACCCTATTGCTTTGAAGTGAATGGGCGATAGTTCATTCTAAGTCCCTCGCTAATTGAATCACCATTCTAACATTGGTCGTGCAACCCAACCCGTACTTCGGGCGCACCCTTCAACCAATGTTTAATTGTGTATGTTTTCCTCGAGCATACTTCCTTATATCATTTGATCTGACAAATGTTATCTCCTTGTTCACTTAATGGTGGAAATCCATCTTTTGGGAATATCGGTGAATTGCCGTTGAGTTCACCAGACACCTCCTTGTCCTCTCCTTGGTTTAATGGTGAACTATTGCTTCAGAAACCCGCTCCCATAGTTCATTTCCCGAGAAGCTTGCTGTCACATCCCTAGCTTCAGGATTTGCTCTAGGTTAACTTCATGTGTGATTCATGTCTATATTTTTGAAACTTGAATTGAGGAATATTGGAAGCCTCAAAACCCTAAATAAAAGAGGGGCAAAAACCCTAGAAATCTCATTCATTGCTCCAAAAGGCTCTTCTTAAATGTTTGATAATTTTTGGTAAGGGTTCTGGTCCCAACCAAAATATTGAACATTTTTAAGGATTTATTTTTGGGACTTTGAATTTAAATCTTTAGCTATTTGAATTTGAGTTATATTCATATAATTAGAATATAATTTCAAATACCCCTGAAATATTTTATGAGCTTTTTGGAAAAATCCATCTAGCAACATAAATTATTCAGAGGATATTTGGCACTGTTTTGAATTTGTTTGAATTTGAAAACAGTGGCAAAATAAAATAAAAAGGGAAACAGAACAGAAAAAAATAAAAGGAGCAAAGCTTACCTGTGCAGCCCACCAGAGCCGGCCCAGCTCCTGTGCTGGTCCAGCACTGTGCGGCCCAGCCCACCGCGGTCGCCACCGTCTTCAACCTCCTGCCAGTAGGCAGGAGGGCGTGTGCCCGACGCGCGCGCGCACGCTCCGGCCACCTCCTGCTTACCCGCTCGTCGCTGGAGGCACCCGAGGGCGCCACGCACTCCCCCTCGCCCCTGCACCTCCCCTCTCTTCCCCTGGACCCCGTTCCCTCCTCTGCTCTCTCCCTGCACGCGCCCGAGCGGAGCTCGTCGTCGCCGACGCCGTTCGCCGTAGCCACCGTGCTCCCCACTGCCACCCGAAGTACCCAGGAGATCCGCCCCGACCCCCTCTTCCTCCTCGCCGAGAAGCACACCGCGGGAGCCCCTGCATCACCGCCATCGCCGTCGTCTTCTACCTCGGACCCGCCGGCCATCTTCGTCAAATTCGTCGGCTCCGGTGCCTCCCCGAGCTCCTCGAGGCCACCGTCGCAACCCCTGTGAGCTTGCCGTCGTTTCCCCTCATCTCTCTCCCTCGCGTGCACCCTGTAGCCGCCGCCCCACGAGCACCCGAAGCTGTCGTCCGCCATGGCCGGTGAGCTCCGTGCTCCCGAGCTCCTCCGCCTGCGCTCGTTGTCTCCGGGTGTTCCTGGTGACCCCAGCATCCCGTAGAGCCCATCAGCTGACCTCGCCGTACCGTGTAACGCCGAACCCGAGCACGCCCGAGCTCCGGCCGCCGCTGCCGAGCTCGGGGCCATCGTCCCCGGCCGCCCTAGCTGCTGCTGCTTGCTGAAACGGGTGCGGGTGAGCTCCAGCTCCCCGTAGCCGCTCTCCTCCGTCCATTTGGACGCCGGAGGAGCGATCCCGAAGCCCTCCGCCGTGCCTGTTGCCGCCGGCGTTGAGTCGCCGGCCTGTTTAGGTCATTTGACCGGGGTTTGACCTCCCCTGGGTCATTTACATGTGGGCCCGGGGCCCTGCTAATTTAGTTTAGATGCTAATTAAAATTTAGCTAACCCACTGCCTCACTGACAGGTGGGCCCTACCCTTTAATTAACCCGGCTAACCATTTAGTTAAGTTATTTAAACTCTGTTAAATCACTGTGCAGCTGACATGTGGACCCCACTGGTCAGGTTTGACCCGGGGCAGCCCTGTTGACTTGCTGACGCAAGCATGACGCAGTGCTGATGTCATAATTAATTTTCTGGAATTGTTTTAATTCTAAATAATCAGAAAATTTCAGAAAATGTCTAAAACTTCTAAAAATCATAGAAAATTAACCGTAACTCCAAATTAAATAATTTATATATGAAAAATTATCAGAAAAATTCAAGGAATCCATCTGTACCATTTTCATGCATGTTAGAACAACTTATCACTACTGTTTAGGGCAAATGAAGTGAATGACATTTAAATAACCACATATGGAGTTTGAATTTGAATCTTGTATTCAAACCAACTTCATTTAATCTGGTTTTAGGTGCATTAGCCCAAAACACATTCATATTGCCATGTCATAGCATGCATCATATTGTGCATTGCATTGATCGTGTCTTTTCTGTATTTGCCGGTATTTGTCCCCTCTCGATAGACGTGTACCGATGATGTGATCGTTGACACTGATGAAGACTCAATGTTATCTTCAGAAGTGCCAGGCAAGCAAAACCCCCTTGTCCATTCCGATACAATCCTACTCTCTCGCTCCTGCTCTCTTTTACTGCATTAGGACAACAACGATTCATCTGTTACTTGCTGCGGTAGCTGAACCCCTTTATCCTTTGCATGACCTGTCATTCCACAGTAAATAGATGAAACCCACTAGTATGAGTAGGAGTTGTTTGAGCCCTGATGTGCCTACTCATTCATGCTTGTTTGTCATGCCTGCTATTGCTTAGAGTTGAGTCAGGTCTGATTCATCGGGGATGAATCAGAGGCGTGTGAACATGTCCTACTGTGTGTGAGCTAAGTGTGTGAATACGATTTGGTAAAGGTAGCGGTGAGAGGCCATGTAGGAGTACATGGTGGGTTGTCTCATTGAAGCCGTCCTTAGGAACTGAGTTCTGTGTTTGTGATCCATGATAGCTACTACCATACATTGGGCCCTGAAATATGACCCCGCTCGACTTCTTATTCACCCTCGTCCTCTGTCCAGGAGTTGCAAGTAGTTTCTGGTGTTTGTAGTATGCTGGAGGCCGTGGACAGCGCTGACCGTAGGGGTGGGCTGTGATGCGGTAGGCACGTGGCCGGGTAAACCGGGCGCCCGTTTGGTGTCACGGAACCCTGTTCACATCGTTTGGGGCTGTGAGCGAAACTCCGGCCGGATCTCCTCATGGATGGAACCCGAATAGGCGATAAACCTGGACTAGAGACTTGAGTGTTTAGGTAGGTCGTGGTCTACACCCACGTCGGCTTTCGCTTGAAGTCTGCCGAGCACATGTCGTGTGCAGACGCTAAGTGGTGGAAACATGTATGAAGAAGTACACCCCTGCAGGGTTAACCTAATCTATTCGAATAGCCGTGTCCGCGGAAAAGGA